>NC_079455.1:29784835-30082335 GCF_903798145.1 Danio aesculapii | reverse complement strand
GAAGAAAGGAAGCCGAGATCAATGCTGGCAATCGGCTCCATCAGAGATCACAGGCTGGCATTAAGCTTAAATTGACTGAAATCATTACCACTACTGAGTCACCGGAAAAAAAGATGGAAAAAGATAATGGTGAAGTGATGCAGACGATGATACAGCAGTCATGAGCAATGACCGATCACACCGATTTGCATTGAAGACGCAGCAAAAATCCTTGGAGCCGTAAAGCAAGTTCAACAGAGTCTAGTCAGCAGATAAAGGCAGGGCGCATCCATATTTACAGGGAGGCAAATAAGCATGCATAAACATAAATCAGGCCTTTAGGACAACAACAATACAAAAAACAGCTCTTGGACTTCAAGCACTTGGACAGGAACGACATTACACCATGTTTGAATCAAGCGTTTCCAGAAACAAGCAAGTTGTATGCTGAGATAGAATGTGAATCTACAGCAGCAACAGAACAGACACAGCCAATAAGATGACAGGAGACGTTTCAACCAATGACATTGCAGAGTTCACTTTGTTCACCATTCACTTATTACATCTAAAACCACATGGGGAACTCACTTTTAACACTTCTGAGTTTGTGTTCCCGTGGCATCTGACACTGCTAAACAACCATCACCGCATTTTATTTAATATATATATATATATATATATATCATATCAAAATAGACTTCAAAAGTTCAGTGTGGACAAACTGCAAAACATATTTCAATGTGCAAATTCACTCAGATTTATGTCACTTGTCTGAATTATGCCAGAAATCTAGTTATTACAAACATGATTTAGTTGCAAGAGAAAGTTTCTAGTGCCCATCACTTGAGCGCCTGAGACTCTCTTTGTTTCCTTCCCAAGGGTGAATGACAAAACTGCCATAAGCTATTCTAAGGTGCATCTACAATCAGGCCTTGGGTAAAGAAAAGTAATAAGCTGGAAACTAAATAAGGCCCACCGAAGTAATTGGGAGTCCAAGAATAAGCAGCAGCAGAAGGGACATTCATAATGGATTAGTTGGTGAGGAACGTACAAGTGGTGTTGTGTATATGCGAGTCTGCGACTCAGGTAAAAGCCCAGAGGAAACAGTGCTGCATCCACCAGCTGCTTCTTCTGATTTCACGCTTCATTGGCCTCATTAATGTGGAGCTGAACCGCATGCCTGTGGAGACAATCGGCCAGATTAGTCTTCATCGCTCTCTTACTCCGACTCTCTCGTACTTTTCCTAACGGCATCCCTAAACCACACACTTCTGGTTCTGCCTTTCTCGTTGTCCCTCTGTGGACACAATGGTAGAGAGTACTTTTGGAATATAGAGACAGTGTTTGTAGCCCGTAGAGAAGATCAGGGGAAATATGAGCTGCACACAGCTGGCGTTAGCTATTATTGTGAGAATCTGAGGAAGTGCGTGGTTGCGATCTCAAAAAACACCTGCTGGGAACCACTCTAAGCAGACACCACACACGATGTTCAGCCATAGAGCCATAGAAAAAGCCACAGCCCTAACTCAATGAACTTTGCATACCTATCTTTGGAATAAAAAGGAGATATTTAAAAAAAAAAAAAAACGCTGCTTATGCTGTAAAAATTGATTACTTTAAAAAGTAAACAAACCCGGGGGCGACACGGTGGCTCAGACGGCTCACAATAAGAAGGTTGCTGGTTTGTGTTTCAACTGGGTCAGTTGGCATTTCTGTGTGGAGTTTGCATATTCTCCCCGTGTTGGCGTGGGTTTCCACTGGGTGCTCCGGTTTCCCCAACAGTTCAAAGACATGTGCCATAGGTGAATTAAATAAATTAACTGGCCGTATGTGTGTGAATGTGCGAGTGTATGGATGTTTCCCTGTACTGGGTTGCAGCTGGAAGGGCATCTGCTGTGTAAAACATATGCTGGATAAGTTGGCAGTTCATTCTGATGTGGCGATGCCTGATGAATAAAGGGACTAAGCCGAAGGAAAATGAATGAATGAATAAGGAAATTGTTTGCCTTAAAAATGACAAGTGGATTTTAGTTCAAATGTATTTCTGTTTTATCTTAGAACAGTTAAGTTCTCTTACCTTACTTTTTAGAATTATGCACAAAGTTTATTTACTTAATATTTGAAGGCAACGAGTTTACTCACTTTTTTAACTAATAGCTTTTTGCAGTGTAAATGGTGACTAGGTTGCTATCAAAAAAGAATAAAAGTATTAGTTTAAGAAATGGCACATTTTATGGTGGTTGTTATGTATTTTTCTTTTATTTATCAAAACAATAATACAAAAGAAATGTTATTTTATTTGAAGTAGTGAGTTTATCTTTGTGTTGTTGTATAGGTCTCTTTTTGTTCATGTGATCCGAAGGAGGGTGCCTTTTTTGTTTTAATAAATTTTCTCATATTTTGTTGTTTAGTAGGGAGATAAGTTAATGTTGTTTAATTTGTTTTAACTTATGTGCAGGTAAAAGGGATTTAAAACTTAGTTAGTTGTTGAGTTTTTGTTTGTTATTTTGGCTTTACCTCCGCAAGATTTTCATGTCTCTTTTAAAGTTAAATATCAAATAATTTACTTAATTTTTTTAATCAGTCGTCTTTGTTTTTTTTTTGAAGGGGAGATGAGTCTCCGGGCTACTCATTAATTTCAGAGGTGTACTATTTAATTTAATTGTATTTATTGTTATGGGTCTGGCTTGCTTTGTGGAGCCGGGCAAGTTTTTTTTTAGACATTTTATATTTAACAATTTTTTAGGGATACGCTTCGCCTTTATGAACTTGTAAATTGGCAGACCACAATATGTCATCAAAAGTGTTCTTGTGCATACTGCTGTTCAGTGTTTCTTGCACTGTAAAAAATGCAGTTTCATACAATTCCTTCAGGTCGTCTCAACACAGATTAATTAAGTTACTTAAATACGTCAACAAATTTAAGTGTATTGAACATTAAATAATTAAGTTTTCAAAAGAAAATCTCAAGAATTTAGATTTTTTTGGCTTACTAAGCCTGCATTATTTAATTAGAAATACAGTAAAGTCAGTGAAATGTTATTCAAAATGTAAAATTATTTATTTCTACTTAATTACATTTTAAAACTTAACTGTTAAATTCACCTTTTTCAGGATAAATTCTTTCTTTGATTAAAATAAAGTTCAATATAAAAACTGATTTGAATTGGAAATAAATATTACATTAGAAATACATACAAGAAGATACTATATATATTCATACTCTGTTCTTGTGAAAAACAATTAAGCTGTCCTCTCAAAAACTCAAGAATTGTATTTTTCCACTCATCTTAAATAACAGCTATCGTAATTTTTGGTAACAATTTCTTTGCAAAATAATTTTTACAAATTTGTGAATTTAACGAGAGCATTCTGACATTATCAGTCAAAGCTTCAGTGAAAAATAATCATCAGTGACTGCTTCAATGGTTATAAATGCTGACACAAAATAAACCCACACAAACAAACTCACAAGTACAAATAGGCGTTTTTCCTAGGAGACACCGGATTTGTCAGAACAACTAATTAGAAACTCCTTCTGCAAGTTCACAAAAATACAATTGGGAAAGAATTAAATAACATCCATATATTCCCATTTTATCTCGTCTGGTCTGTCAACACACAAACACCCCCAGAGAAAGCTGAAAAATGGTTGTCAGGAATCGTTTTGCGGTAATGAGCATTTCCTCAAGACTCTTGACGAATCGATAAACTGTGTTGCTTTTCTTTATGGGGGGCTTAACTAAACAAACCTTGAGGAAACCATAGCAGGGTTATTGAGCAGAAGTCCTGACATGATGCTGACTGATGAAATAAAAACACTCAAATCTACAGCCGTGACGACACGGTGCATGATTCTGAACCGCAGAGCAAGAAACGCTGAATTTTTTGTCAGGGCAAGCATGTCAAGCAATGCAATGAAACCGGGGAGAGAAATAAAAAAGCTGCCTTCTCTCTCTTTTTTTTTTAAGCACAAGCACCATAAATAGCAAGAAAGTGACTTGTGGTTAAAGTCACCATGAAATTAAAACTGACAATGCCTATTGTATATTGGAATATAGCAGTACTTATTAAAAATAATTAATTCATGCAACTCAATGCATTTAGGCATGTAGACATGGTCAAAACGATCTGCTGCTGTTCAAACCGAGCATCAGAATGGGGAAGAAATGTGATTTAAGTGACATGAAACGTGGAATGGTTGTTGGTGCCAGACGGGCTGGTCTGAGTAATTCAGAAACTGTTGATCTACTGAGATTTTCACACACAACCATTTCTAGGGATTACAGAGAATGGTCAGAAAAGAGAAAATTTCAGTGAGCGGCAGTTCTGTGGGTGCAAATGCCTTGTTGATGCAGGAGTTCAGAAGAGAATGGTCAGACTGGTCCAAACTGATAGAAAGTGAACATTAACTCGTTACAACAGAGCTATGCAGATGAGCATCTCTGAACGCACAACATGTCGAACCTTGAGGCAGATGAGCTACAGCAGCAGAAGACCACACCGGGTGCCACTCCTGTCAGCTAAGACCAGAAAACTGAGGCTACAATTCACACAGGCTCACCAAAATTGAACAACAGATGATTGGAAAAACGTTGCCTGGTCTGATGAGTCTCGATTTCTGCTGCGACATTCGGATGGTAGGGTCAGAATCTGGCATCAACAACATGAAAGCATGAATCCATTCTGCCTTGTATTAATGGTTCAGGCTGCTGGTGGTGGTGTAATGGTGTGGGGAATATTTTGTCAACAGCACAGCCTACCTGAGTAGTGTTGCTGACTGTGACCTTCCTTTATAACCACAGTGTACCCATCTTCTGATGGCTACTTCCAGCAGGATAAAGCGCCATGTCATAAAGCGAGAATCATCTCAGACTGGAACATGACTCAGACATCTTTCTTAAACATGACAATGATTTCACTGTACTCAAATGGCCTCCACAGTCACAAGATATCAATCCAATAGTGCACCTTTTTGATGTGGTGGAACGGAAGATTCACATCTTGGATGTGCAGCCAACAAATCTGCAGCAACTGCGTGATGCTATCATGTCAATATGGACCAAAATCTCTGAGGAATATTTCCAGTACCATATTGAATCTATGCCACAAAGGACTAAAGCAGTTCTGAAGGCAAAAGTGGGTACAACCCGGTACTAGTGAGGTGTACCTAATAAAGTGACCGGTTAGTGTACATGAAATAAAAGACTACAGATTTGTCTACATTAATATTAAAACAAAACCCATATGTATTTCTCCCAAAACTGCCATAACACCATGGACCAGTTACAAGTACCTCCGTCAATCGATGGTAAACCTGTGGATAGTTCATAGCACTGTGTTTCTCCTGTTCGTCATTGTCATTGAAAATGCTAAATCACCAATTCATTTGTGTTCTTTTCTGAATTCAAGCACTTCTCTCTGGAGCTGCCCGTGTGATCGAGTCGTGAGTTTTCCCCATGCAAATAAATCTGAACTCGCCCTCCGCTGCTGTTGGGCGTAATTTGCATGGACAGAAAAACAGTCTGTGAGCAGCAAACCAGCAGAACCATTAATTCCACTCTGAAGCATGAACATACCCTGAACATTTATCAAACTAATGTTATCATGTTACAGAGGGAAAATTATCTGTGATAATTATCATTTTATCGCTCAGCCCTAAATACACACATTCATTGCACTGATTTTATTTTTTTTGCATGTAAATTAATGTTCCCAGGCCAGTTCCAGGAGGCACACCAACAGCACACATTTTCCAACTCTTCCTAATGAAATGCACCTGAATCGACTCATCAGCTCATTGGTAGAGACTCAGGGACTACAAATAGAGGGGAAAGATAAAAGAAGGCATCCAAAATGTGCACTGTTTGTGAACATGGTTGACAATCTCTAATCTAAATGAACTGGTTTTAATCAAACAAACAACGCAAGCATCAATGAATCAACCTAATTAATACCAACAAAACAAAAAGGGCAAGAATTATAAATGTGCCAATCGACCGGCAGAAATTTTAATTTGTCTGACCTCTGTTCTGGACTTGTATTCAAATGAAGCACAGATGTACCAACAGACAAATACTGTACTGGCAGAAGAGGCGGCACACAGTCAATGACAGAACACCCATTGAAAAACACCAGATAACCTGTACTAACTTTACATAAATTTAGCAAATATTGACCTTTATTCAATTCATTTATCTAAAAAATGACAATTGTTTCATCATTTACTCTCCTTTGGCTGTTTTGGTCTGATACAAAGAAGATATTTTGAAGAATGTTGGAAAAGTACTGACACCCAAAGCCCGAAAAAAACAAATACTATGGATGTCAATGGTAACAAGTTTACAACATTCTTCAAAACATCTTCTTTTGTGTTTTAAAAGAATAGTTAACCTAAAAATATGACAATTCTTTTACTTTTAATTTACTCTCCCTTGACTCTTTTTGCGCTGATACAAAAGAAGATATTTAGCTAAAAGAAGATATTTTATAGTATGCTAGAATCCTGCAAGCACTGACATCCATAGCCAGAAAAACAAATAATATGGAAGTCAATGATTACAAGCTTCCAACATTCTTTAAAATATCTACTTGTGTGTTCAAAAGAACTAAAAAAAACTCAAACATGTTTGAAACAAGTCTAAGTGTGTAAAAGTGTCAAAGATAACAGTATTTTCATTTTAGGTGAACTATCCCTTTAATGTTTTAAACAATAAATGAAAAGATTGTATGGATAAGACTTGTATTTGAGCAGGTTTAATGTGTAATATGTATATTTATATAGCGCATTTATTGTGTATGGCCATACACTAAAAGCGCTTCCCAATCATGAGGGAGGGGGTCTCTCCACACCACCACCAGTGTGCGGCATCCACTTGGATGATGCGACGGCAGCCACAGGACAACGGCGCCAGTGCACTCACCACACACCAGCTATTGTTGGAGTAGAGAGACAGTGATAGAGCCAATTCGGTGAATGGGGATGATTGGTAGGCCATGATGGGTAAGGGCATGGATGGAGGGAATTTGGCCAGGACACCGGGATTACACACCTATTCTTTTATGAGAAGTGCCATGGGAGTTTTAATGACCACAGAGAGTCAGGACCTCGGTTTAACATCTCATCCGAAAGACGAAAGAAGTTTATTATAAATATATTCAATGAAACTACAAATATTAAAAGGATTTATGTTAATTAAACTTATAAAAATCAACAATTTAAAGATCTACACAGAATGTACTATATATTGGATTTACTTATACATGTTTGTTTTATCGCATGTGTGGATCCCTTGGTTGTTTTAAAAAAAAACTTACGAGCAAAAGGTATTTGATCCTGATGCAAGAAATACTACAAGAAAATGCTAAATGCTAAACTAGAGAGATGGGAGATTTTAAGTAAAAAAAAAACTGTATTTACAGCACTGCAAAATAAGCAATTTATAAAACACCATTTTTCTATATGTGTTATTCTATACGCGTCATCTGTTAGAAGACAGCATATTTGCATTTTTATTTATCCTTTTTTTTATTTCTTCTGTTTAACACAAGACATACTGATGCCAACGTTCTTCAGAATATATTGTTTTGTGTTCAACAGAAGTAAGAAATTCATAAAAGTTTAGAACCACTTCACTGTGTGTAACATTTCTAAACGAACAATTCCTTTAGGAAACATTCTAGGTATATATGGTGGTTAGATGGTCAATACTAAGAAACGCACACACACAAACAAACCTCAGGCGCTGCAGTAGTTTCCTCAGTGCGCTTGACCTCAGCCTCTGGCCCTCGCAGAGTCTGC
This sequence comes from Danio aesculapii, assembly GCF_903798145.1. Taxonomy (NCBI): domain Eukaryota; kingdom Metazoa; phylum Chordata; class Actinopteri; order Cypriniformes; family Danionidae; genus Danio; species Danio aesculapii. Next base: position 30,074,555 of record NC_079455.1, on the reverse strand, counting down.
AGGAAGAGAGCAGCTTTCCTCTTGCGCTCAGCCTGAAGCTGCCTCTCTTTGGACTCTTTGGAAGCCTGGGCCAGTTTCTCCCTCGCTGCTGCTGCTAACCGGTCCTCCAGCTTCTGTTTGGCTGGAAAAGAAAAAGAGAAGAAAGGTCAGACTCGCACACATTCGTCTTGATTCTCACCATCTGCTCTGACAACTAAAAGCATGGGCAAGCGAGATTGCGTGCAGAAGTGTGTTGTGTTTTTGCAGCTAAGCAAACGCAAAATGTTTCTAGATGAGGTCGCTCGTGACTTACCTGGTTTTGTAAACCAGAGTGGCTCATAAAAACTGCATAGGGCTTAAAAAGCTACAAGCTAACAATGGGTTGCATTTTAATGTTTCGCATCTAGCACAACAAACCACCCCATCTGACAGTGTTAAAAGCTGCCTGGCTTCTGACTTTATACCAGTCAACAGCATCTCAATTTAGCAAGTTTGAGTAGGCAGTGTACTCAAGTATAATTTTTTTCAGGTTTTGTTCATGGGAACAGTGATAACAAAAGGAAAAGGGGGGAAAAAACAAGTCATTATATTATACAAGAATAAGAAGAGTGCTCTGTCAGCGTCCGCACTAAAAATAGGCCCCCTGCCATGGACAATCACATACAACTCGAGAACAAACACAACGAGTGAGAGAACAGAGGCTTCTCCTTCATTACGTCAACAGGAGAAAGATAATAAGTTGTGTATAATGAGAAAGAAACTTGTCCGTCAATCAGCGAAGCTCCTTCTCACAAGTGTTTTGGCATTACTATATTTGACTTAAAAAAACAAATCTTGCAGCCTTGACATCGTGTTATGATTTAATTTAATCCTCTGTGAGTGCACGGCACTGCGCCCTTGCCCTAATGAGGGGGTTTAGGGACAAACCGCAATCAAATGAAGAGCAGCAACTCCTAAAGCACTTTCAGATGTCTCAGAATCACTAAAAAAAACTTAATTTGTGTTTTGTGCTTGATAAACCACCTGTAGAAAACACACTCTTTCATCTTTCTGTCATTTTAACAGACACGTGCACCAGTTTTACACATTTACACCAGACAATTTCTTACAATCACTCAACAAAGTCCACTCAATAAAAAAGAAGCACGCTTCACACAGGTGAGGAAGCTTGACAAACCACCTGTATAAAGACTCTTCTCTCTCTCTCTTTTCAAACTCTAGCACTTAATTCTCTGAGCACTAACAGTTCCTTTGTGTAATTGGCACTTCTTGTGTGTATTGCCTTTTCTTGTTGAATCACCGAATGCCTCCTCAATTGTAAGCTGTTTGGACAAAAGCATCTGCTAAATGACTATTTGTAAATGTAGACTAAAGATGCCATTTTTCAATTTAAAATGAATAAAAAAATATTTAGAGCATGAAATGACAATTTGTCAAAAGTTATATTCAATGTTTAACTTCAAATACCTGTATTTACAGTAGGCAAACAATATCTGGTGGAATAACCAAATTGTCAAACACAGATAATTATGAAACTATTTTTTAGACCAAACGAGACCAATATAAATAACATTTTTAGTTGTAATTCTGATAAAACAGAATTAATCCAACACTCACCTAGTAAATCCAGTATATAGAGAGAAACTTGTTTTCATTTCCTTATAAAAAAGACATTAACACATAAAAAGAAAAGCTAACAAACTATACAATGTAAGGCTGCGAAATATATCGTATCAGCATTTATATTGCAATCTGCACATCTGCAATAGTCACATCGCAAGATAAGTAATTTTCAGTCTGAATTATAGTAGCTATAGAATTGTATTTAATTACTGCATTGATATGAAATTTATAGGAATTGTGCAAAAATAAAAAAAGAAAGTGTTTTCTCACTTAGAATTTTTGCCTTGTTTCTAGTTTCTATATCCATATTCATTCATTTTCTTTTCGGCTTAGCCCCATTATTAATCAGGGATCGCCACAGCGGAATGAACTGCCAACTTATTTAGCATATGTTTTGCGCAGTGGATGCCCTTCCAGTCGCAACCCAACACTGGGAAACACACACTTACACTACGGGCAATTTTTATTCAATTCACCTACAGCGCATGCCTTTGGACTGTGGGGAAAACTGGAGCACTCAGAGGAAACCCATGGGGAGAACATGCAAACTCCACAAAGAAATGCAACTGGCCTAGCTGGGACTCGAACCAGCGACCTTCTGCACCACTAGGACGCCCCCAAATATCCATTTAGGGAAAAACTGTTATTTTTACACTTATTTCTTCTGAAGTAAAAAAAAAAAAAACACAATACTCTTACTTTTTAGATATTTGATCTAGAAATGAGACAAAGGAAAGTAAGAGCAGCATTTTAGCATCGTGATTATTGAATTTCTTGTTTCAAGTCCAAATATCTACATTTCAAAGCAAAAACAAGATTATTTTACTGAGATCCCTAGCAGATAATTTGATTCGTTTTAAGGAAAAAACTCGTAATTTTACACTTATTTCTTCTGAAGTTGAAAACAAAACAATATTTTTACTTGATCTAAGAATTTTTAGATATCTGGTCAATAAACAAGACACATTTTTTTTTGCATTGTAATCATTTAACTTCTGTTTCTTAATATTGTTAGGCTCCCCAGACAACCACCAAATATAGTGATGTTCAAACGCTCTTGTGAAAGTGTATTCATATCGTAATATTCATCGCAGAAAAATATCTCTATATCAATCAGATTTTTCCAATATCGTGCAGCCCTAGTACAATGTCTACACTGCAAGTAAATAAGTGCTGTTTTTTTCTTATAGTAGTACCAGCTAAAGCACACCAAAAATTACAAAGTTAAAAATTTAGCAACATTTTGCTGTGTTTACATATTGACCTCAATCTTTAACAGAGAAGTAATCTCTTTTCTGCGATTGTTTTACAACGTTCGGTTCATTTACTTATGGGGAAATGTCTATAAGAGTAATAAACGGCAGAAAACAGTCAAACTACTTGCCATACAAACAATTTTGTTGGACAATACATAAAAATAAAAATAATATAATAAGAAAACACAAACTTGCAACATCAATCAGCATAAACAGTTTTAACGACAGTAGAAGTGTAAGAAAACTGAAGACTCAAGCCAACAAGTTTCCATCATGCGACATAAAAGAAAAAAGGCCAATAGACTCAGACTGGTTTAAAATGCATTAAAGTTGCCAACAAATCAAGTCACATGTAATTAATTTATTTATCATTGATCGCTTCTGTGTTTTCAAAACACTCGTGCTTATCCCTAGATAAAAGACTGCAATAATTTTATACACGTGACAATGCCTTTTCAATGCACCCCCCGCACTTAACACCTGTAATTTGCTTGTGGGGCTTCTAAAAGCAATGACTCAGTCATTTTTTTCTGCGTTTCCTCCTTCTCTCGCATAATTTCTCATCTGTACACTTCAGAAGTCAATGCGCAATTGAGGCGGCAAATCACATTTTGACAAAATCCAATAAGGCTTACCTTTTGAGGTTTGATTTTAAAATTACAATTTGCAAAGTAAACAGATAAATGCGAAGAAAAACACAAAGGGTGTAAATACTTCATGTGCCCACATAACCACAAGAGACAGCAGAGAGACGAACCCAATAAAACTCTCGCTCACAATCACGCAAAATCACTCCATTCAGTAAATAAACCCAAGGTAATCGATGGACACGTGAAAACAGACCAACCCTCGGCTGCATCTGTGATTCTTTAACAGTTCATCAATACAGATTATGTTCCTCCGAATGGGTCGATAGCCATGCAATCTAAAAGCTAGTTTGCCACTGAGTGAGGCCTTCTTTGCTGCAGTGCCGTTTATTTCACTTCCTCGTGCGGTAAACTTCCTCTGGGCATCTGGTCTTATTACTGTAATTACCCCCGTGTTCCAGGAGTGTTACGGCTCGGCCGGAGCGTCTGCCATTTGTGCAGTCCGGTGTCACTGATAAGCTATAAACAAATTCACTTTTAATGGGAAACGAGAAAACCGATGCAAAACCTGCATGTTACAACAAAACGCGCATCTCTAAACAAACGGGTTCACCTCAAAATGAATATTTGTCATCATTTACTCGCCCCTGTGTCATTCTAAACTTGTATGACTCTCTGTCTTCTGTGGAATATGAAATATTGAACATCGCAGCTCAACCAATTTCTGTATAATGAAAGTAAAGGAGCGCTGAGGTTGTGGCATAAAAGCAGTCAATATGATATCTGTTCTTGTTACGTGGGTCAAAGATGAGATGTCCTTTATTGGTTTATGCATGACATTTTATATACAGAGATTTTATATACAGTACTCAGCATACATGAGTTCCCCTCACAGATCTCACTTGTAAATAAATAATTTCTATAGGATTATTTTCAGTAATATATTGTGCATATACAGTGGAAGTCACAATTATTAGCCCCCTGAATTTTTAGCCCTCCTGTATATTTTTTCCCCATTTTCTTTATAACGGAAAGATTTTTTTTCAACACATTTCTAAAGATAATAGTTTTAATAAGCAATTTCTTATAACTGATTTATTTTATCTTTGCCATCATGACAGTACAAAATATTTTACTAGATATTTTCAAGACAGTAGTATTCAGCTTAAAGTGACATTAAAAGGCTTAACTAGGTTAATTAGGCTAACTAGGACTCTAAAATAGCTTAAAAATATATAAACTGCTTTTATTCTAGCCAAAATAAAACAAGACTTTATCCAAAAAATAATAATAAAAATAATAAATAATATATATATATATATATATATATATATATATATATATATATATATATATATATATATAGAGAGAGGAGAGAGAGAGAGAGAGAGAGAGAGAGAGAGAGAGAGAGAGAGAAACATAAAAAATTAAAAATTTAGTTGAAATGTGGTTAGGATTTTCTTTTTTCTTTATTTTTAAATAACTTGCTTGACTTTAAAATGCATTATCTTTCAATTCCTAAAGATGTTAGGTGACCAAACTATTATTCTGATGGACATAACAGTTAAATAAAAAGTTTTGTTAAAATGCATAAAAATTACTGGCTATATTCAAAAAATTCACTTTCAAAAGGGGTTGTACTCATTAATGCTAAGCACTGAACATATGAAAAACATGTTTCAAATAACATTTGCAAAATAAAAATGTGACCTTGGACATCCAAAGATGTTTGAATATTGAGTGTTATATATCACCTGAAAGCCGAATAAATAAGTTTTCATTGATACACGATTTGTTAGAATTCTGGCTGAGATACAACTATTTGAAATACTGGAATCCCAATGGTTTAAAAATAAATAAATAATAATAATAATATACAAATTTAAATACTAAGAAAATTGTTGTTAATGCTGTCTAACTGAAGTGCTTAGCAATAATTGAGCAAAAATTTAGTTTTGATTTATTTACAGTAGAAAATAAAAAAAAACATCTTCATGGAACATGGACTCTACTTAATTTCCAAATGATTTGATTCTGATAAATTTGAATGTATTTTTGGCTATTGCTCTTGGCAAAAATATATCTGTGCAACTTAAGACCGGTTTTGTGCTCCTAGGTAAGAAATATTAAATACATTTAAATTCATACATAATTATAAAGTAATGTCAAGTTAGAAGAATTCAAATGTGCTTTGCGAAGTAAATTAAAGAGGTATATCAAGTTTTTTTATAATCTCAAAACAACAGGCAGTTCATTACAAAAAAAAACAAAAACAAAAAAACTATCATTTTGTGTCAAACGAAGGAAAGTGAACTATAAACTATACTTAACCCAACAAATCATGATATTAGAAAAATGATCCTGCAAAAATGTACCACGAATTAATCCAACATGTTCAAACCTGTTTTCATAACGGAAGCTAAGAAAAGTTTCTTGAGCATCCGAAGGATGAAGTGACACTGGAGAAGTTACTCCTGATTTTCAATTTAGTATCAAACAAATAATTGAATTTTAAATTTTAATATGTTTCAATATTACTGTTTTCTAAATTAGCAAACAAATGTGAGGATAAGTCTTTGAAAAAGTTTGTATGATTTCAAAATGGATAGTTCACACAAAACTGATAATTGTTCTGAACATTTATTCCCCATTCACTTGTCACAAACCTGGTTCAGTTTCTTCCTTTCTGTTTACCACAAAAGAAGATATTTTGAAAAATGCTAAAAAACCTGTAACCACTGACTTTCATAGTATTTGTTTTTCCTAATCTGGAAGATACAGGATTCTAACATTTTTTTCTAAATATCTTCTTTTGTGTCAACAGAAGAAAAAAATTGAAAAACATTTGAAACCACTTGAGGCAGAGTAAACAGGGTACATTTTCGTTTTTGTGTGAACTGTCCCTTTAATTGTAGTAAAGCTAGATTTTCAGATCATTTTAGCCAAACACATATTTAGAATTTCTCCTGCATACCTTCAGGTCTTATTTCCTGCACAGACACTGTAGGTACCTTTGATTGAGTGGTGTCCTTCTTGTTTTAACCGTGTGAAACACTCCCTCTTAATTACAGAGGACAGTTACTGCCGCCGGTGGGCACGGCCCATATGGACAGATCTATTACATTACAGGCCTGGACCTCGCTGGAGTAATTTAATGTACTGTCAGTCATCGAGATGTGACTGGGATCAGATCAGCTTACTATTTTAAGTCCTTAGGGGTCAAAAGAACAATGAAGGTATGTAGCAAAAATCCGGTAACTCTCAGCTATATGCAATCATGATAAACCACAGTTTGTTCCTCTATACTTCTTATCTTGTTAGTGTAAGAGACTGACTTTTAAGCGTTCTGGCCAGTGACATATTACATGTGGGCTGCAAGAATTACAGTGAAGGAAATCAGCATTAGTTATTTTCATTACACTCCACAAAATGACTCATCTCTTCTGTTTGAAGTATTTTTCTGAACACTTACAAAAGAACAGCCTTGAAAACGGCACGCAAGGAATTATTTCAATTAGGATTCACTTACGAAACTTAACTTTTGAACTCTCCAGACAGTGATTCAAAGCTAAAAATGCTAATACGGCTGGCATTTAAAACGATGGACAATAATCCAGAACAGAGCCTAGTGCCTTTAAAGGGACAGTTCAAAAAACGAACAGTGTTCTTTCAAGCACTTCGACATATTACATCATTCTGAAAAATTTGCTCTAGCAATTCGTTCTAGCCATGCCTTTCATTCCCATTCTTCATTTCCTCCTATTCCTTTCTATAGCTATCACTCTCTGTTCCTTCATACTTCCTGTTCATTGTTTTTCTTCCATCTTTCATTCCATTCTTTGTTTCTTGGTCCTTCTTTCTTTTTGTACTTCATCTTTTCCTTCTTCCTGTCATTCATTTCTCTTTTAATATCCATACTTACTTCTAATCATTCACTCCAGTTCCATTATTTTTTCATTCCTACATGCCATCCTTATTTATTTCATTCTTTCTATTCCTAGTAGCTTCCCCTTTCTTTTCTTTATTTTATTCCCTGCTCTTGTCCTATACTTGTACTTCCTTCCTTTCTTTCTTTCTTTCTTTCTTTCTTTCTTTCTTTCTTTCTTTCTAAGTTATCAATCTTTACATGTCCTTCATTCCCTCCTCATGTCCGTGTTCTTCTTTCCTGTTTGTAGCTTGTCCATCTTTCCTTTTTTTGTTTTTATAATTTTTGCCCTTCCTCCTTCCTTCCTTCCTTGTTCATGTCTTTTGAGAGTTCATTCTTTTTTACTGTGCTTGTCCTTTGATTGAACTTATTTTCTTTATTGTCGTCCTTTATTTGTCCTTCCTTCTTTTCTGCCTTCCTTCCTTGTTCATGTCTTTTGAGAGTTCATTCTTCCTGTTGCTGGACCTTTGAGCATATTTTCTTAATTGTCGTCCTTTATTTGTTCTTCCTCTCTTCCTCCCTTCCCTCCTTTCTTCCTTCCCTTCCTGTTTAGGTGTTATAACTATTCTAATTTTGTCCAGTTGCTTGCTCTTTGATTGAACTTATTTATTCATTGTTGTCCTTTCTCTTTGTCGTCCTTCCTTCCTTCGTTCCATCCTTTCTTCCTTCCCTGTTCATGTCTTTCGAGTGTTCGTCCTTTCTTCCTGTTGCTTGTCCTTTGATTGAACTTATTTTCTTCATTGTCATCCTTTATTTGTCCTTCCTTCCTTCCTTCCCTAAGCTCCTTCCTTGTCCTTTCTCTTTCCTTCCTGTTCATGTTTGTTAAGCGTTATACATCTTCCAGTTGCTTGCCCTTTGACTGAATATCTTTTCTTCATTATTGTCCTTTTGTTGTCTGTCTGTCCTTCCTTCCTTACCTCCTTCCTTCCCTTCCTTCCTTCCTTCCTTCATGTCTTTGAGTGTTCATCTTTCTTCCTGTTGCTTGTCCTTGATTGAACTTATTTCTTCCATTGTCATCCTTATTTGTCCTTCCTTCCTTTCCTCCTTCCTTGTCCTTTCTTCCTTCCCTGTTCATGTTTGTTAAGTGTTCATAAATTTTTCAGTGCTTGCCTCTTGGACTGAACATCTTTTCTTCATTATTGTCCTTTTGTTGTCTGTCTGTCCTTCCTTCCTTACCCCTTTCTTCCTTCTTTCCTTCCTTCATGTCTTTGAGTGTTCATTCTTTCTACCTGTTGCTTGTCCTTTGCTTGTACATATTTTCTTCATTCTTGTCCTTTTAATTTCCTTTGTTTCTTCCTCCCTCCCTGTCACTTGATAGCTTTTCCTACTTGTTTGTCGCCTGTACTTTGATTATCATTTTTGTCCTTTCCTTCTTCCCATTTAAATTTGAGCTACACTTCATAATTTGAACAACGAGTGCCCTTGAAATGTCACTTCATTAAAGCACCACAGTGGTTTGACCAACAAGTGGGCAAGTGGATCAACAAAGCATGACAGATCATTAATCTGGAGTGAATCATACCTTTAGTGAAGAACTTCGCATACCTTGTTTGGCCTCCAGCTCTTCCTGTGACAGGACAGGTTTCTTCTCCTCAGCCAGTGGAGGTTGAGCAAGCTCTCTTGGCGCCTCAAGTAATCCAATGGCCAGCTCCATTCCCTCCAGCACATCCCCTTTCATTGCATCCTCATCAGAGTCATCGTCCAGCCTCACGCGGTTCTTCTCCAAAGGCAGAAGATCATTTTCTTTTGACTTAATAGCAAAGCAGATGGGTGCAAAGGACGCTGAGAAGAGGACAGATTTTATTTAGTAACGTCGTTAACCTTTCACAATTAGCACAAATCTACTGCACAGTTACTGTCATTATGGTCAAAGACATGATCGTTACAGTCAAGCCTGATAGATTATCTAAATTTACATTGGTGGTAATACAGAAGTCGGCTCACCATTTATTAAATTCGGGGTGAAATGGTCTTCACACAACAGCATTAATTAACGGTTAGAGAGACATGGAACTGCATCGTTATGTGGGTGAACGAGGGCACCCTGAAATGTCAATGTGGCTGACAAGGATGTTCTGAGGTCAGGTGGTGGGGGCTCAATCATGGAGCACAGAGTTGCCTTACCTTTAATGAGCTTGCCCTCATCCTGCTGCTTGTCAGTAGAGCAGTTCTCTGCACTGTCCCCCCCACTGCCGTAAAGCAGAGAACCCTGTGAGGCCAGGATGACAGGAAGAGAGAAAGGGAAGAGAGACACAAAGTTACTTTACTTTGCAGACACAGGTTAAGGATGAAAATCCTGAGCTCTCAGTTTTCAGACAAAGACTCTCTCAAAAGCCTGACAGTATTTTAAAGGACTTCCTTTGTACCGAATATGTGGTTATTCTGAGCCAGTAATTCCACTATACTGTTCACAGGTGACAATGAAGAGGCACAGGGGAAATAGAAAGAGTATGAGAGAGAACCATATCATCTTTTAAAAGGTATATGTGTAATATATTACGTTCAAGTCCTTTATCGGTCCCCTTTGTCTGCCTTATTTTTTCCTTTCTGTCCAATTTACTTGATTTCCTTTCCTGGTTTGTTTCCTTCCCTTTCCTCCTGTTTTCTTTACATTTAATGATTTTGCAGTCACGTACAACTTAAAAATGAGGACAATAGGAGTAATCAAAGAAACAAAAGAACTGCAACATTAATGTATAGCAATTCTCAATTCCTCTAATCTATTGAAGTATTTAAATATATATGGCAACACATTAGTTTAAGTAGCAATTTCCACTATTATCTTTTGGATTATTACCGGCCTATTATTAAGATATTGGCTTTTTAATAGTACCTACAACATATGATCTCATTTTTTATCTCTAATCCTACCCAATACTAAACTCAATAGACTGATTTCATGCGACCGCCATTTTAAAAGTGAAATCGAGGCTGCGGTGTGAAGAAACCCGGAAGTATCACCTGAAGTCACGGTTGTTGCTAGATTGGATATGGATGCAGCTGGAAGTTAACGAGATTTACTTAAATTATTTATGAAATTTCCCATTGATTGTATTTTATTAACGTCTACCCCCCAACCCTAAACCCAATCGTCACAGTAATGTAAAAACAGTACTTGTACCGAGTATTATTTATGTCATCTATTAAATTACCCAATAAATTGTATTTTTAACACCTACCCTCACCCCAACCCTAAACCCAACCGTCAAAGTACTGTAAAAATATAAATTATTGTTATACAGTGTCATAAAAAATTATGCTTATATATTAATGTAAATATCACACTTCCGGCCAGCAGCGTATCCGATCTAGACTTTACCTTAAGTCACACAGTCCACGGTGTTTACCTGGTGCCATGAACTAAAGCCCAGGAGGACACTTAAGCATATTACTCTTAAAGAGATTGTGATTTAGTTTGATGCCTAATATGCTTTGTTAGAGTTTAAATTATCATATGCATTTGTTTATATGGCAAAACATCTCTATCACCAAAGAAGGTCCATACTGACTCCAAAGGCACATACTGATAAGATAAGTCTGTGGACTTTGGGGGTTTTACGATGTGGTCACATGTTGATTGGTCAGTTTGAATGTCTCAGTATTTGACAAAATAGGTGGTAAACTTTGCTCTGCCTCTTTTCCTGGTCTGTTCTTTTTTCTGGTCTCTCTTTTCTGGCTCTGCGCTTTCCTGCTCTGCTCCTCTCCTCCACTGGAGTCTATCATCTCTGGCTCTACTGCTCTTAGGCTTTCTTTGAGGCCTATCTGCTTTCTTTGTCTCTCCCTCCCCGTCTCTCCTTCTACCTCTGGTAACTTTATATTAATTTAAGCTGGCTACAATTATTATCATATGTTTTTATCATTTCATACTTCATAATTTTATACAGTTATTTGTAATTACTTCAGTTGTAACCATAGAGAATTATTGTCAGTAAATCATTCATTTTCAAGTATTTGTGAATTACTTTTGCTTTAACGTTAACACTTAATTGCTTAGTTTTTTTAATTGCAATACAATACAATCACATAATATCAACGCTCTCCCACAATTTTAGCTATGAATACTGCACTTATTTCCATTTTTGGTATGAGATTGCAGAAGAATGGTTTGACTAGAAATGTCCAGATTTTTACCATCATGCTGATAACTTTTTAGTCACTCTGCAAAACTACAGTTCGAACCGCTGTGGTTAAAACCCATTCTTAAAGCTTTTAATTGTTTAAATGAAACTTAACTGAATGATATTAATGTGATGTTTACACCATATCTGCATTTTGATATCGTGGCAACAGCAATGTTTACAGTGCTAATTTTATACTTACGGGTTTCTTCCAACCACAGCCTCGCTTTTGCTTTTTAAAGTCGCGGCCACGTGAAATAAGCGTATTACTACCTTATTTTATTTACTTATTTAACCAAGGCAGTCCCATTGAAATACAATATCTCTTCTACCAGGGAGTCAAGGTCAGGACAGTTACAGAAAAATACATATCACAACACATAAACACACACAAAAATAATATCAACCATAGTCAATTTTTTTTAAACGTGCACTCTTCTAAAAAAGACAGACTTTATATACATATTTTTAAATTTAGCGATGATACAGATTCCATATGTAGTATGTCTTAAAGCTCATTCCATACATATGGAGCATACTATAAATTATTAATAAAAGCAAACTAGTAGTTTATTGAGTTAGAAGTCTTAGTTAATGGTTTGTTATTAGTGAGAAATTGTGTGACTATTTTCTTTTTTCCATTCCTGTAAATTTCCAAAAAAAAAAAAAAGAGAGAAACGAATCATCTTTTATTCACAGCAAGTGAATAAAGGTGCAGAAACAACTAAAAAAAGCCTTGTTTGGAAGCAATTATTTCTGCAATTACGTTTGATGCCACAGGAATTGCTTCACCTTTAAACGATGAAGAAAAGAAATGAGAATTTCCCACTTGCTATATGTATTCTGGACCTAGCTCTATTGGGATGAGATGCAGGGTTTGAGTATCTCTCTGGGAGCTTCGCTGATGGACGAGTATAATCTCAGCAACGTTCTGCGGCACGGAAAATCACGACAAGCTTCTTCACGGTCATGCGGTGTGAGAGTAACACAGGCCTGATGCTCTCATTTATCAACCATCTGCCAGCCGAAAGCATGCTCAAAATGTCTAATTCCATCTAGATCGACATGGAAGACTAGACTCCATACTGTGAGCTGGTGAAAAACTTTACACATTAATGAGGTACAGTGTTTCCACACTAATGAGATGTTTTCTTTACACTGACCCCAAAAAAATAAAAGTTGTGCTTTATATTTTTGTTTAAATCAGCGGAAGAGTACAAATGAATATTCTATACTGCTGTACGCTAATAGGCATTGCCACTGATAATAAAGAGAATCACATATGCAGGGTTAATGCCAGATCATTTGGCTGTCGGGTTTTTAATGTAACAAGAATATAAAAAATTACAGAGTGAGAGGACAAAAGAGAGAGGGATTCGGAAAGTTTAGTGTCCCTAATGGAAGTTTTCAATATTTTACAGCTCTATTAAAGAAGTGTCTGTAGATTCTCAGTGTAGCCCTGGGTAAGATGAAGGGTCAGAGGGACATGAAACCCAGTTAAGGATCTCTCGCCCAAAAATGAAAGACAAGATGAAGGAATTAAAGCAGGAGATTGGATCTGTGACCAGACACTCGATAAAAGAAAAAAGTGAAAAGAGACACTGTGTGGGAAAGACAGACACTGGGGGAAAGAGAATACTTCAGTGTTGCCTGTGCTCTGACCAGCGTTGGGTAAGTTACTTTAAAGTTTTTACTGAATCGATATTTAAATTACTTTTCTAATTTCTTAGTTTGAAGTGTAATTTAATTACTCAAAAAGAAATTTAATTACTTGACTCAATACTATTTAAATGCCATATGGAAAACTAATTATTACAGTAACTCACTGCATTGCAACTAATTACACCAAAGTCTGACTTCTAATGAAAGTGTTGAAATTATAGTCCCGGTTGTTACATGGCAGCACATATCTGGAGAAAGTCTTATTTGTTTTATTTCGCCTAGAATAAACGCAGTTTTTAATTTTTTAAAAACCATTTTAAGGTCAAAATTATTAGCCCCTTTAAGCCATTTTATTTTTCAATAGTCCACAGAACAAACCATTGTTATACAATAACTTGCCTAATTACCCTAACCTGCCTAGTTAACCTAATTAACATAGTCAAGCCTTTAAACGTCACTTTAAGCTGTATAGAAGTGTCTTAAAACCTAACCAGTAAAATATTATTTACTGTCATCATGGCAAAAATAAAATAAATCAGTTATTAGAGATGAGTTATTAAAACTATTATACTCTCTAATAATTCTGACTTCAACTATATTTATGTGTTTTTTTGTCTCATTGTGTTTTTTTTTTTTAAACGACCCCATTATTGTTTGTCCCACCCTACTGCTGTCCCTGGCTGTTTTACTTTTCACTGCTGCAACCAATCCCATCACTGCTTCATCCTGAATGGTTCCAGCTCTACAACTCAGTACCATTTTTAGCCAATCCCCTCATGCCACCTCACAGTTTGACAGTCTTTTGACTCACTTTGACGGTTCGCATTTGTGCTTTTTGCAAGTATTTTCGATTATTTAATTAAATGATGTCAATAATCGTTAATCGATAGCTTATTTAAGTTACACTGTGTTGTTGGTGTTTGAATTTTGTTGCTGTCTGTTCTTACCCATGTTTTACCATTCCTTCCCTCGTGTTTGTCACTGAGGTTAAAAAGGCTGGTATGTAAGTAAGTCACGTGACACATCTCAACACGTAGGTTTACAACTCTCTAGAGATACACTAGGTAAAAAGGTGTGCATGTACCAACATTTTTGGTTAAGTTGTTAGTTGGTGTAGATTAGGTAGGACGTCATTGACGTTGAAGATTGATTTTTTTTTTTCATATATTTTGTTTACCAGATTATAGGGGATTATTTTTGAATAGTAGTAAGACTGTTTTGGTTTTGATTCATCCTTTTCTTCAGCGCCACCCATAGCCTGTCTAAAAATGTAATTTTGGTTTATTGTTTTTAAAAATTTTACATATTGTAAATAACTCACTAATATTTGTTGTTGTAAGTTATTGTTGTCCGTCCTTAGTTTGGAGCACAATTTTCTTTGAGTTTCTGTTTTAACCAAATCCTCAGTCAAAGTGTGCAACCCCACTCCCCTACCCAGGGGTTGTAACACGGATAATAAAAAAAAATAATAAAAAAAATAAATAAATAAAAAAAATAAAATAATAATAATAATAATAATAATAATAATAATTAAATAAAATCCAAAACCAAGGGTTGAATATCTAGTACCAGTTTCGAACATCAAAAATAAACTAAAACAAACTAAAATAAACTAAAATTAAAACTCCAACCAAGTGTGGAAATTCGAGTACCAGTTTCGAACATCTAAAATAAATTAAAATAAAATAAATTAATACAATAAAAACTTTAACCAAGTGTTGAATTTCTAGTACCAGTCTCAAAAGTTTAAAATAAAATACAAATAAAATAAAGACTCCAACTAAGTGTTGAAACCATTGTACCAGTTTGAAAAATCAAATATAAAATAAAATAAAATGTGAAAAGGGAAATATATTATATGTTAAGTCATTTAGAAACTCGATTCATTAAGTACAATTGTAAAGAAAACCACTCAAAACTCCTTACTATTCCCATCACTATCCTACCTAGAGAAGAAAACTGCTCTGAATTACAAGCGCTTTCCTAAGCGCTTTCTCTGTTTGTTTCTGCCTGTTTGCTCTGCTTCAGTGTGCTTCGGTTTCCAGAGAATGCGTCGTTAAAGACCTTTGTTGTCCACTTACATCACCAAATGAATATCAAATGAACATTAATAACAAATCAAGAGTTGTTATCTAGTCTCCCCCTCTGAGCGACATTTCTTCTTCAGGTCTTGGGTTTCCCTAAACACGTTCTCCCCTGTAGAGATGGTGTCATACTGAATGTCTTCATCCACTCACAGAAAGGCAGTAATCCCTTAATCCTGTTTATGGGTAAAGTCAACAGAAGAAACATATGCTGATGGACCATGCCATGTGGAAGTATAACTCTAGAATAGCAAAACACGGATGAGCAATGTGACTATGGGAGAGTTAGCATGCTGTAAATTAGAGCAAGACTGTAACTATCACTCATGAAGGATTACGAAGAGATATGGGATGCTATGGGAAATATGACTCTTCAATCATCTCTAAGCGAATATGTTGCACCTATAGTGAAATTCACTCTTTAGCTGATATTGGTAAACCAGTCGCATTTGGTAATAAAATTCTTCACTTCACACAATGAACTACATCTGAGAATATTTTCACATATCAGCTCTAATCCCCCTGATGCCACAGATAGCTTTCACATTGCATTAATTGGTTCTGAACACTGATATGCTTGCAACATCAGCTCAGCTCCACCATGAACACTACAAAAAAAAATTAAATGGAAGAAAAAAAGAGAGACTCTTAAATGAAAAATACAAACTTTCAAGCAAGAATGTGAAGGTTTTCTGTTAGAGTTTTTAGTTTGTTCACTTGGTTATCACTGAAAAAAAAAAACTTTTGGCTTTTGTTAACCTTTCAAGGTCAAGCTTTGAAAATCACAACATAAAAATGTAAATTACTTGAAAAAGATGGACCACAAATGCTGCTTAAAATCCTTGTTTGATTCAATACAACACCATTCAAAACACCATTAATTTTTTCAAACATAAATAAATTCACAATATTAGATGGAAAGGTCAGAAAAGGTCCATATTTAGTGTAAACAAAACATCTACGAAGAAACTTGTCACAGAGAAACATAAACCCCACTGCCAATTAGCGTTTTGAATGTGTTATTGTCAGATCAACACTAGCGTGGAAGTATAAATGTATGTACCACCATTCAAAACGTTTTAAACATAAATAAATTCACAATATTAGATGGAAAGGTCGGAAAAGGTCCAAATTTACAGTGTAAACAAAACACCCACAAAGAAACTTGAAACATAGAGAAACATATAAACCCCACTGCCAATTAGCGTTTCGAAAGTGTTATTGTCAGATCAACACTAACGTGGAAGTATAAATGTATGTACCACCATTCAAAACGTTTTAAACATAAATAAATTCACAATATTAGATGAAAAGGTCGGAAAAGGTCCAAATTTACAGTGTAAACAAAACACCCATGAAGAAACATGACACTTAGAAGCATATAAACCCCACTGCCAACTAGAGTTTTAGTAGTGTTATTGTCAGAGAAACACAAACGTGGAAGTATAAATGTACGTCCCACCATTAAAAATGCTTCGAATGTAAATAAATTCACAATTTTAGACGGAAAGGTCGGAAATATTCCATATTTACGTACAGTGTAAACAAAACACCCACAAAGAAACTCAACACAGAAAAACATATAAATGCCACTGCCAACTAGTATTTCGAAAGTGCTATTGTCACAGCAACATAAACACGCAAGTATAAATGTACGTACCACCTTTCAAAGTGTTTTAAACGTAAATAAATTCACAATATTAGATGGAAAGATCGGAAAAGGTCTATATTTACAGTGTAAACGAAACACCCACGGAGAAACATTTAAATTGTTTAGGAAGTGTTCTTGTCAAAGCAACACAAACACTGAAGTATAAGTGTACATACCACAATTCAAAACATTTTAAACATAAATAAATTCACAATATTAGATGGAAAGATGCTGGAAGGGCATGCGCTGCGTAAAACATATGCTGGATAAGTTGGCGGTTGATTCCGCTGTGGTGACCCCAGATTAATAAAGGGAATGAGCTGAAAAGAAAATGAATGAATGAATGAATGAGATGGAAGGATCGGAAACGGTCCATCTATTATTCTTAACTAAAAGAAATCAGGAAAGTGCACCAAAATGATGGAATAAAACAACAGGTGTAAATGGTAATGCATCTCCCATGTCTACTTATGATCCATCGACCAAAACTTCCAGCTGACTGAATTACATTTCAGTTTATTTTCTCAGCTACATGAAACATGACAAAATTATGTGTTAAAAAAGGAAAGTTGAGGCAAATTACATGCTGTAGGAAAATGTGTTTGCAAAAGCAAATGGTTGTGACAAGCCTAGTTTACCACATCTGTCTTACATCCAAGAGCACAAGCTGCTCAACTAATGCATTTTCTAACTAGTCAAGCAAAGAAAAAAGTCTTTAGTCCATTAGGACCAGTGCTCTGCAATTCATTTCCAAATGTCATTTGAGTTGGGTAAATTAAACCAGAGTCTAATTTCAAACTTTAAATTAGAGCAGGGTGATTAATCTAATTCGGGGATTTTCATGCACATTTTGTCAGTAAAGCTGGTTCTAGAAAACCTCCAGCATGTGCAATCAGATGGAGCAGAATTTACTACACAGTCTACTACACAGTAATTTACACTTCTGCATTGAGTGCATGTGGACGGATACTTTTGTTTTGGGTTTACTTTATAATTAAAGCTGTTGGATGCCTGCCGGTTTCTGCCTCTGAATGAGCTAGTTTAAGCAGTAAGTTTGTATAGTAAATTAACATTACAGGTATTTACAGTGTAAACAAAACACCCATGAAGAAACGACACAGAAAAACATATAAACCCCACTGCCAAGTAGCATTTTGGAAGTGTTGTTGTCAGAGCAACACAAACAGAGTGCAGAACTATTAACATACAGCTACATGTAAGGAAATCACAATGCAGAAGAATAATTCTGTCTTTAGATTACTGATAACTTGTGCAAAAAATTAATTTAACATTGCATTCGCTTTAATTGGTCAATAATGACTGAGATAATCATTCTGCAATAATGACAGTTGTTTGTGTCACTTCCCAATTAAGTCTTAAGTTCTGTGTAGTAAATGCTGCATGTGAAATTACCATATATCAACAGTTTTAATCCAAACTTGATTAAATTTATTAGTCAAGCTGAATCAATGAAAGCAGTGACATCTTGTATTTATAATGCAAAGCTATGGGGAGGTTGTGGTTTTCTCTGTGGACATATAGAGTTTTAGTATGAGCGCGCTCTGACTTTTGGAGGAAATTTACTACAGATCACACCATGGCTCCCTAACAAGATGTGCATGAAAATTGTAGCTTTGCTCAATCGCATTTGCGATTTTAATTTGATTAAACACCCAAACCTACTCTAAAACAATTATTTTTCAGGGCATTCTAACTCAAGACATTGATTTCCATGCAAACCAAACTGAACTCAGACAACAAACAAACTGAAAACTGCAAGTACAATGTATACAAAAATCGCTATTGCAACAAACTTGTATTCTCTAAAAGTTCAAATGGCAGAGAGCACAGAAAATGACAACAAAAATTGCTTTTAGACAACAAAAGTATGTTTCTTTCCACTGAAATGAAGTAAAGCCAAAAGTGTTTTCCATAGAGACAGAAAAAAACAAACTAAAAAAAACGAGAAGAACATCAACACTGATATCCTACTTTGAAGAAGCTGGTGACTTCTTCAGCGATGCAGTCCCTATTCTATTAATTAATTAGTCTAAATGAGCTGAGGTTTTGTATATAGTAGGTTTATTTTCACTCATCAACCCAACAACGCAGTGGCCCGAGGATGGCTGGGTTGTCTGACGAATCCACGGCTGCCCTGTCACAGTAAAGGCACTGCAACGCTGGATAAAAAAAGGACACAAAACAAATTGGAATAACAAGAAATGGAAGGGTGAGGGAGGAGAGGTGCAATCGAGGTTCAATTCCCCGGAGGAGAACACAATGAAAGGAAGCAAACAAAGAAAGCAGGGTGACTGAAGCGCTTTTTGGCTCTTTCACCTCTTCAAAGGCAAACTGAAGTACTGCAGACCGAGCGAAGAGACACAGACACAAATCAAGAACAATGGCTTCCCAGCTGCAAGTGCAGAGCTAACTGGGCCATAAAGTTTGATAAAATGTGTGTAGATATGTTAAGGATGATGATGAAAAGCAGGACTGGTGGCTGGGGAAAGTGAAAGATAAGGGAGAGAAGAGGAGAGATAGAGAGAAAGATATTCAACACATCCCTCAATTCTGATGTAAAAGCAAACAAACAATGGAAATCTATGGGGAAAGGCATTTTCTGTTTAAGAGGGTTTAAGGTAGGGCTGCACGATATTGGATAAATCTGATATTGCAATGTTTTATTTTGCTGCGAAAAATATTGCGATATGAATACAGTTTCACAAGATAGTTTGAAAAGCACTATTTGATGATTTTGTTGGGAGTTTAACAGTTTTCAGGTACAGAAATTGAAAATAAATGCTCTTCATGCTTTGCTTTGTCTAGTTTCTAGTCCAAATATGAAACAATTCAAAACTTAGTCAAAGATTAATAGGTTTTCCTCAAAACAAGCCAGTGGGGTGAGCAAAATATTCTTGTTTTTGCCTTGAAATGTGGATATTTTATTTATATTGATTGAATAGGTTTTGCATAAATTATATAAATACAGCAGTTAAATATATTTCTGTAGCTCTTGGTCAACTATAATCTAGATTCAACATTACATATCTTGCGATGTGACTATTATGGATGCGAACATTGCGATATCGATGCTGAAATGATATATTGTGCAGCCCTAGTTTAAGGAATTGAAGAAGTCAAAAATATGTTATTTCCCTGTTGAAAGCGACAACGGCATTCACATTTTCTGACATTTTGACCTCCAAAAAGTCATTATGCTATAAACATACTTAGTAAGTTTATGACTGAAAAAATTCATTCTACATGTACTGTAAAATAAAGTGCAACCATTTCAATATATGTACAGTTGAAGTCAGAATTATTAGCCCCCCTAAATTAGTATCCCCCGTTTATTTTCCCCCAATTTCTGTTTAACAGAGAGATTGTCAACACATTTCTAAACATAATAGTTTTAATAACTAATTTTTAATAACTGATTTATTTTATCTTTGCTATGATGACAGTAAATAATATTTGACTAGATATTTTTTAAGACACTTCTGTACAGCTTAAGAGACATTTAAAGGCTTAACTAGGTTAATTAGGTTAACTAGGCAGGTTAGGGTAATTAGGCAAGTTATTGTATAACAATGGTTTGTTCTGTAGACTATCGGAAAAAAAATTGCTTAAAGGGGCTAATAATTTTGACCTTAAAATGGCTTTTGAAAAATTTAAAACTGCTTTTATTCTTGTCAAAATAAAACAAATAAGAGTTTCACCAGAAGAAAAAATATTATCAAACCTATTTTGAAAATTTCCTTGCTCACAGCATTTGGGAAATATTCAAAAAAAAAAATAATTCATATATAATGTATAAATAAATTAACATTAGGTAATGCGTTAATAATAATAATATATAATAGCATATAATTAAATTAATCTAGGTGAATTACCACTATAAAAACATTTACACAAATGACTAAAATACTATCATGCCTGATAATTGGTCATATAGTAATTATCAAAAGCACTGTATGCCTATTTAAAGGCACAGTATGTAATTTTTGCCACTAGAGGGTGTGCATTAACAACAAACAAAGGCATAGTTTGATGACACCGTGACCAAGTGTGGAATCATGGAAGTTGTCATCTTCATTACATCCTAAGGGACTCCTGCAGATATCAAGTTCATAGATGAGCTAAAGTATTCAAAACGTATTAGTGGTTTGAATCAGAGTAAGACAGAAAACTGTCGAAGCGAAAGGAGAGCGCTGAAGCGATTGCCGATGAGAGAAAAATCGAGCATTTTTCTTTTCAAAAACACTAATGTCCCAAAGACATAAAAAGCTTTTCATTTTTAGTTAAAAACTATGTTATGTAAATGGCTCAGAAATTTGTCCATAAATACAAGTCTAACTTTTACAAACAGAACAACAAGACTCAATTTCTTTTGATAAAATCTTTAAAAAAAACACTTCGATATTCCAATTATCAAGTTTCAAAAACTGGATAATTCTCTTTACGACTAGAACTGAAATAATAACCAAAGTTATCACATGCATAATGCCACGACTGACAGAGGCTCTAATTACAGATATAATCTATAATTGGTGAAGCAGACTCTCAAAGACAAAGATTCAGCCCATGAGCTCAAAACAGAGGTTTGGGTTAGCAAATAAGTCTGCTTAATCACCACAGTAGTGAGCAGGAAGAGCTGCTGTTTGTTCTTGCGCCACCACTAATGGCCTGCCAGTTGCAGTAATTACAGAATGTGCTTTTATAGTAGGTGTGAGAGAATAGGGGAATACGAGAGCCTCGGGACTTGACAGAAAGCAGATACCCAGGCACCTCAGTCGGTCCTTAAGTGAACTATGAGACGTGGGGGCAGCAGTCAGACTGAAGAAGGAGGATCATATTGTGTGAGACAGAGAGTTTGAAAATTGACGTACTTAATAGGACATTTGAAACTGTGTTCATGTCTTAATAGACAATAGTGTTCACCTCCCTTAAGACAAATTGGCGAAAACCAAATTTGCCTTCGACAACACATGACTTTCACCACATAATAGGCTATTCTCCTTAAGTAGATCAAATAATTTCTTTGTGTTTAAAGCTGGGGGGAAAATTGGTATTTATGGTCATTAGTTCTTGGTTGTGAAAACACAGAACAGTGTGTTACTTATTTTTGTATGTATATGATAATGAATCTGCATAAAATGTTAATACATTTATTTGGCAAAAAAAAAGAGCAAGTTTTTCACATTAAAGCATTTCACATCAAAGTGTTTCACATGAGAAAAACAAATCCTATCACAGCTATACTTCTGCTACTTTTTGGGATATTGCTGCTTTTGCCATAATAAGTAAGGGATAAAGTACAGGCAGGAGATTGTTATTGCAAATTGAAACCTGATAGGTTTATTGGCAGCCTGTCACAAATTGGTTAGCTGTTGTATAAGATTGAAGGGCTTTATTCTGCAAAAACAACCGCCAGGATTTACTTTATTCCAGTTTTTATAGAGCTACTTAGCACAACATATATTGAAAAATGACAAAACATTGTTCTGAGCTATTAAAATAGGTGATCAGTTATTTCATTTAAGGCAAAGCTGACAAAAATGAAAACGGCTGAACAGAGCATACAATAACCTATGTATTATTCAGTCACAAGATATAATTATAATAATAGGCATGTAAATATTGATGTAAACATATTTACTGACAGTCACAATGATTCAAAATACAGTGTCAACACTGATACTGATGAACCTGTGTTATTCAGCGGTTGTTATATCAAAATAACATACATTGGTATGTCACAACTGACCCATCAGAATCAAGTATTCCAGAGCAGCGTGTAATAATATAATGTAACATTATATAACAAAGGGACTAAGCCAAAAAGAAAATAAATTAATTAATTAATGAACATTTTAGAACATAAATCAAAATAAGTTTTAAAAATAATTATATTAATATAAAAAATGTGTCTTGAGCAACAAATCACCATAATAGAACAATTTCTGACTATAAATATAATAACATTTCATAATATTACTATAAACAAACATATTAAATACATTGATAAACTTTTTTTAAAACAAAAATAGGTTATGTACATACACAAAACTGCATAGTAATAACAGATGAAAACTGGTATATTGTATTATGATTAAAAAAACTTCAGTTCAAAACATATTTAGTGTTTAGCTAAAAATCAAATAACTATTATAGTTTTTATTAATAGTATACATTAGTTTTTATTACTATAGTTTATATTATTCATATGTTTTTTATTGCAATCAAAAGAATTAAAAATGAAATTCGTCATCATTTACTCATCTTTCACTTGTTCAAAGCCTATGAGTTTCTGTTTTCTGTTAGTCATAAAAGAAGGTATTTTAAACAATGCTGGTAGCTGGCACCTATTACTTCCACAGTTGTTTTTTTCCTACTATGAACGTTGATGGATCCCAGCAACCAGCATTCTTCAAAATATCTTCTTTTGGGTTTACCAGGGGAATGAAACGCATTAGGGATTACAACCACATAAAGGAGCACACATAATGAGGCGATTTACATCCTTGGTTGAACTGTCCCTTTGGTTTTATTTTAACGACTTTATTTTTAGTTAACTATAATAACCCCGACAATACGGTACTTTAGAGGACAGTCCAGCTAATCGTTTTTTTTTGCTTCTAGAAAGAACAGACAAATATATGCTTGCACCAATAAGCTAATTGGCTCTTTTACATTAAAGGAATTCCTTCAGAACAACTCCTCCTCTCCTACACCCACTATACCGAGCACTGTCATTTTTCTCCAAGCGGTCAAGTGTCCTCCTCCTCATATTGTCTATATTCAGGAGCCTGTAGATTTCATTCACTGTTTCATGCATTGCAAGTCACAGAAAACTGAAGGAAAGCTCTAGACTTGGTTGAACATAAAAAAAAGAGAGAGGAAAACGATCAAAAATGGTTTAGCTGTAGAAAAAGTACCCTAGAGGAAGCTGTAAAATGGCATCGTGCTAGAAATGTGCAGACAGCCTTTAAGCGCCACTGTCGCAGCTGAGATACTGGTGCTCGGAGGCATTTCTCAAGGTCTGTGACACAAGCAACACACACATCCGTCTGCCAAAATCTAACATGAAGAGATTGCTACAGCCCTCCGTTTCTTTTAACCACAAAATATATTCAGATTTTTTTTTTCCCAAAATTAGAGTAATTCAAAAGATTTTTAAATGCACACTACTTTCTACATCACATATGTGCTTGATTTTGTGAAATATCTATGCAAGAAATGCAAATCCTCAAACCCTCAAAAAAAAAAAAAAACAACAACAACAAAGATAATTCCTGTCTTTCACTTTTCATGTTTTTAAAGCAGCTTGCTGCAAATGAAAGGGAATGCAGAAACCATTGCCAGAGGGCAATAAAACAAACACTTCTAAAAATGGGAGCTTTAATTTACTAAGTTTGGGAGGGGGGACTTTAAATATTGGCGTAGGGAAATCTAAGTGAAAGAGAGTGAAGAGGAAATTATTTATTTGTATCAATATTACTTTTTAAAATAAATGTCACATAAAAACTGAATATATAAAAAGGTTAACTGCAGTTCTTATCACAAATTAAACTTGAATGAGGTTATCGGAATCCCAATGCCAAGTGGCAAGGTCTTGCAACACATTGAAGGGATTTTATTTGAGATAATGACCAAACAAAAATTCATTATTCTATGAATTACACAGGTGCTTGTAAATAAATAATACAACCAAATAAATAAATGAAAAGAGCATAAAATATGAATCTAAGCTGAAATTATTTTAACATAAAAAGAATACTCTGTGGGATGAGAGAGATAAAACAACTAACCAGGAAATTGGCTGCCAGAGCAAGTCAAATGTTACAAAAACATCAGAGCGCAGATTGCTGCGGTTGACCAATCAGAAGCAAATATTTCAAAGTGCAGCGTGTAATAAGCATAAAATATGCGTTGTTGCATTCAAAAAGAAAGTGCTGTCCAGAAATCCTTCTTAAGTATAAAAATAGTTACTCAGAGTGGAAGGTGGAGATAGAATTGTGGAGAAAAAAAGGCAATGTTTTGATCTAATTTTAATAAGATCGTGCAGTGATTGTGAGATAAAGTCAATTGACATATATAGTTGTTAGAAGCACAGATATATACTTTTATGACATTATGTGTAATAAAAAGAAAGCTGAAGAAAATAAAAAAACATCAAACGAAAAGCTCAGTTACACTGAGGTCTGGAACTGCAGAGAAATGTTTCCACTTTTCATTAAAAGCAGCTAAAAGGCTGAGCATTTCATTTAAACATAAGCATGTGCCAAAACCTCAGAGCTGGAACTGTTGGCGGTGCAGCATTTGCCTTACGGTGAAAAGCTGCAGCACAAAAAAAAAAACATTATCGATGATTTATGAAGTCCACGGAGTAGCCAAACGCCTTGATTATTACACAGGGAAATATTAACAAGGGTCTCAGTGAAGCAAGCAAAAAACGAAAACGGCCCACTCAGGTTTCTAGAAGGCCACACAAGAGCAAAACAATCGATTTTATTCAAACTAACTTGGGCAAGGTTCCTTACTTCTTGGTTTAAATGATGCGAACAATTTATATATTTAGAGTATTAATAAACAGAAAGAAACAAATAAATGTCATCAGTGATCTGACAGACTGAACAAACTATGTTTTGCTTTAATAAATGCCTTTATTGCTATAGTAGACATTATTGCTTAAACAGAAGTGGAATTGAAATGGAGTTTCATCTATTACAATGGTTTAAAAGACCTTATTAAACAAAGATACATGTTCTTTATAAGAACACTTCGAGGACTGTGTTGATGGCTAAAGCTGGAAGGTTTAAATATGGGATTGGGTCGCAATTACAACCATCCAGATTTTAAGAACCTGCCAGCTTTAAGGTCAAACTCCTCACCTGACCTTAAAAATAATTTAAAGTGCCTGAACTATCCATGATAATACATTATCCTCGAAAAGCCAAGCCACCGCAGTCTCTGAAAGGCTCCAGACACAATTCTGCCTTGTTAAAGCTTTTTACAACTCCCTCATATATTTCCAAAGAAAAAATTATATGAAGGAAGGAGAAAAAAACGCATAAAATGTGGTTAAATATAGCTGACTTACAGCAGTCAGACTTTGCTGAGATGGAGAAACTTGAACCAAATGTCACTCGCTTTGAAGACGATCCCAAAACATCAACTTTAAATGTTGTCTGAGGAAGACGAATTTACACAGATGCTGAACTCGGCGAATCATGCCAAGCATTCTGAATTAGTGAGGAGGAGCAAAAGGATATCAAGCAGTGCAAAAAAGTTTGACGTCGAAAAACCAAATTGTGGTTCTTCAGCGTGTGCATTTGGATAAAAGTGTAATTTATTGTGATCACTTTTCTCAATTTTGATTGATTCGATCTAATTTTTATTCACCCATAAGCAGAAAAAAAAAGCTTTTGGGCAGTTGGTGGGACACAAGTTTTAATGAGGCGGCGGGTGTTGGTAAAATATGACAAAGCGCATAAACTCCCATTGTGCAGTGCGGCGCTCAAAGCAGTAGGTAGTGGGATGGTGTCCTTGAGGTATGCACGCAAGTTACAAGAATAAATTGATTTTCACAGGCTCGAGGCTCCTTCTGTCCTTCCTCTGAACTTCCGTATTTCAATCCTGACCGCATAAATAAAAATCCTCTAAACGGACTTAAACGAAAGAGCAGTGAAGTGTGCACGAACGCAGCTGCAAACTCACTTTATTTGACAGGGCTTGGGTATGGTTCCGGTTTTTCGATCGGTATGCTTATATCACTCTAATGATGTGATAAATTGTTCAATTTAAGATGATATTAAACCAGAAACAGCATAATTTGGAATGCGAAACTTTTTTGCGACAGCAGACACGAAGTTGTAGAAATTTTTCTATATTTTTCAAAGAATTTAGACCCTTAAGTTTCATAAAAATGTGTATTATTGCCAGTGCATTAAGAGAAAAAGTGTAATACTCATAAATGCTGTAGCGTAATTCATATGCATTGCCATTTGATTTGATACTTCATTATTATTATACTATTCAGACATTTCAAAAGTAATAATTCAGTCAAAACACATAATTATGTCCTACTTACAAAAGAGAATTTGAAGAATGTTGTGGTCCCTGAACCACATTTACTTTAAATCGCATGGGAAAATATTCAATTCAAATCAAAAATGTCTTCTTTTGTGTTCCACATAATCTAGCAAGCCATACGGGTTGCGAAACGACATGAGGCGAGTATATGATGGTAAATCTTTCCATTTTATTTATGCTTTTAGACATTTCAGACCAAAAAAAGAGACCAAAAACTTCTTAGGGCCATTGTTTATAACTTGATGGCTCTTTCAGACATTGGTCCAAAAGCGAGCTCAAGGGATCTACCCAGATAATTTGTGGAATGCGTGGGGAATTTTATGCAACCATAGCAAAGCCAAAGCTTTAAGAGATTGGGAAGAGTTCAGCACATCCGGCAGCTGGAATGATTGCCACCCAGCTGGAAGTATAAAATAAGAGTGGAAGACATTCAAAATGAACGAATGAAGAAAAAAAAAAAAAAACTGCACAGCTTACAACGTAAAAAGTTCTGAACAAGTGAGGGAAATTAGCTGAAGCCGTAGCCCAGCTCCATCTCTGGAGATGTTATTACTTGCAGGGCAAGCAAATAACAACAGATCCTGCTGTGAGCACAGCGTTGTTGGCTTGATTGTGACAATGGAACATTTCATCTAATTTACCTACTAAACACTCTCCTTCCTCTATTTTCCCCATTGTTATAAGCTCTTATTTCCTTTCGGAATGTATTAATTTCAAGCTCTATATTTATCAGGCTGTAGGCTGAATGTCTAACATCTATTCTGATATGGCAAAGCTATACTCTTAACTAACATAGGTTATTTATTGACATCAGAGGTTCCATGGAGCATCTTTCAGGCTTCCCCATCTGAGCCAAATGTCAAATTCTTTGACATTTACTCACTTAAAATCTGAATTTCCATCACCTATAATTACTTTGTTTTTTAAGGCAGATGTTGTGTTGAGAAATGAATATGTGATTCTGTGATTGCCGAATATAACACAAAATCAAGCAAATGATGCAACATTTGGAGAAAACTTGTGATGTTCCTGTAGATTTTGGCCAGCCAGGACATGGTTCAAATTTATACCTAGCCATCTTCATTGTTATATTACACTACATAACAGTAATTTGCATATAGAAAGTGCCCTACATTGCACTCCTTCTTAGGTGGGTGACCTGCTTTACGCATCATCTGACATTACTGCAACATGCATTCTTCCCCAAATGCAATTTCAACAGGGATTTCAACGCGTTGTTGTATGTGCTGAAATGCCATTGCTGTATATGCTATTGTTGAAGAGAATAAGCAGTTTGGTTATTTTGATTTAAAGTCCTTCATGCATCAAATATGATGTAGTAGGCTATGTTTATGGTTAAGATATAAGATGTAGTATATGGTTAAGATGTAAATTGAGAGCAATGGTTCTTAGGGTAAAAAAGTAATGAACCAATATTTGTAAATGTGTGTATATTTTACAGCAAAATGCCACAAAAAGTTTTGCAAATATAAAATGAAAAACAAAAATTCCTGATATTCCTAGAATTTCTTGACTTTCAATGTCTGCAAATGAGCTTTAAAATTTCTATGAAATTCCAGATATTCAATGACCCATGGGAACCCTGATTTGTAACATCCACTGAATCTTTCGATTGCGCACAAAGGATGGAAGCATGTCCAACCTAGCATCTTCTTTGAGGCAAGTGTATTTTTGAATTGCCATCATTGGAGGAGATACGCATTTTGAAAACGGGAGCAGAATGGCGAGGCCATAAGTGTAAATTTCATGCCAAGAGCTCTGGTTCAAATATAGCAATCATCACAGTCTGTTTTTTTTTTTTTTTTTTTTTTGTTTCACAATTACTGTACAAGGACGGCTGTGACAAATATCACCAATGGTCATATTCTAGTAAAACAGAAAACAAAAATGGAGTAGCAGTACTTTTTGTTATCCATATTGTAACAAAGACTACAATCAAATTCATTTAAAAATATTGCTCTGAGTAACATTTTGTTCACCATGGGTCCATCTAAATACTGCACATCCTAAAAAAGCTCTAAAGCACCCACAACTGGGCAACAGCTGGTGGTAATTGTCCCATCGCTCCACCACTATGACTCGACAGCTGGTTAAAAAGTGACAATGCTCAGCATGAAATAGATACTTACTACTGCCAGTTTTAAATATGCAGCAGCAGTCCCGTTGAAAAATGATGGCCAAAGGAAAATGTGTTTCTTTCGAGAACTTCTCACAGAAAGATTCTTTAGGGAACCCAAAATGTTGGCTTAAAGATTGTGCTAGCTATACTAAAGTTACATAAAAACATTGTGCAGTTTCTTATTTCATAGTTTTCATTTCGCAACTACATCGAGTAAAGCCTATAAAGTTAAAAAAAATGGATTGGTCAGAAGAACAACAGTCTGTTTCTACTTAAAGGAACACTCTTTTTTGGGGGGAATATGGGCTCATTTTACAACTCCCTAAAGTTAAACAGATGAGTTGTACTATTTTTGAATCCATTCAGCCCATCTCAGGGTCTGGCAGGAGTAGTTTTAGCTTAGCTTAGCATAGATAATTGAATCGGATTAGACCATTAGCATCAGAGTATAGTTCCTAGCCTTATTTGCCTAGAAAATAGCAACTTTTCAGTACACAATATAACAACAAGAGTCAAGCTTTAAATAGGGAAATTATAAGTGGAGTGTTTCTTTAATTGCACATCATATGCCTGATTAATATATTAAATTAAGCTTGAATTTAACTAAGAGTTAAATAAAATATTCACAATTAAATGATTTATTCATGATTAATAATGCTACTTTTTTAAATAACTATTAAAAGTAAAATTAAAGCTTTGACTTATTTTCATATCATAAAGATAAGACAACTACAACTGAATAAAACCAATCTAAAAAAAAGACACTGAAGTATCAGTCAGCTTGAATTCGAAGGGATGAGCTCCAGTAGTCTGCTCAGCCCATGATGAAAGCAGTGTGACACATATCAAACCGAACATCAGAGCCCTATTGTCATAATTCTGACCAAAACACAGCCAGGCTGACATGAGCCACACAGGCAAACCCTGCAGTCGACTGTCTCATTAAGGAAAGGAGGATTTTAAGTCAAACTGTTCATCATAATCACACACTGTGGAAAAACAGCAGCTACAGACTCTACTGAATGTGTGTAATCTGGTACAAGTGACACCTGAAACCAAATGAAAGCTAATGAACTTGCACGCAACCATCAGAACAAAAACTGTCAAGTTTATGCAAATTATATTTCCCATGTGCTAATTTATACATGAAAATACATGTTCTGTTCCGTTGGTTTTAGCTAAACCTAATTCTTTATGTATGTACACTCAGTGAATTTAAGGTATAGCAGATATTAATTAGATCATAAAGAAGTTGCTTGGCAACCTTGCATGACTGTCCAGACAAGCAATTTCATAAATATTCATGAACAATGCATTTTCAATAATAGGATCCTTAATTCACCAGTTGATTAGCACATAATTAACATCTTCATTTTAGCCAGCAAGATAGTTCCATTGGGCAAACATCGTGAAGCATAATTAAAGGGATAGTAGACCCAAAAATGAAAACTAAATCATCATTTACTTACACTGGTGCTCTTTTTGTTAATACTTCTCACCACAATAGATCAAATTATATAAATTTTATATACAGTGTTCAGCATAATTGAATACACCCCATTTTGGAAATGAGTATTCTTATCCATTTCTCAGTGGTGCATTTAAACTAAACAGATTTATTAAACATATATATATTTATTACAATATTTTAGTCACCAAACATATTTAGAAATGGCAAGATTATACAATTAAATTATACAAGCAAAACATCGCAAAAGAATTACAAAACAAAATTTTAACTACATTTTCAATTGTTTTGCTTCTTGATTGTTCCTCTTTTTTAATTTGTATTTAATATTTTTTTTCCATAACATATACATTTGAGTGAACTAGTTTTTGTTATCATAAGATATTTTGTTAGATAAGCTCCAGATTTGGCTTCCTGACTAATGTATATGCACAAATATAATATTGTATAGCTTCCTTTTAAAAACATGAATTTAAAAGATAGATTTGTGAGGGGTGTACTTATACAGGCTGAGCAGTGTATATTCTGCTTCAGATTGTACCTGTAATGGCAGTGAACAGCAACCAGCATTCAAAAAGGTGCAATACGATAGGTTTTAGTTTAAAAATAAAACTACATTTAATGTATTATTAAATGAAAAGCTTGACCATTAGTCTTTGACCAATTAGTGCTACAGCTTACTCAGACTCTACCAGAAAAAGTACATAAGTGCACCATTAAAACAACATTAATAAAACATCAAACAAAATGGCTAGAAATTTGCGAAAAGCGCACATGGTTTTCCTTCATCTTCAGAAAGGAGCATCAGCTGTAAAATGAAAGTCATAATCTGACAGATAAGTCCAAAAGGCTAAAATATGCAGATTTATTATTTCCTGGATTTCCATAGATTTATTTAAATTGCATCTATTATTGTATCTTTGCTTTTATTTTCACAAAGACCATCTTTGTTCTGCATTTAACAGATAATTGTGAAGATGCTATGAGTTTCTTTTGACCCGTTCCACTGAGTGGTACAGTACGGTACTGTACGTGTCACCTTTGTCAAGCTTGCGTTTCCACTGCCAAAAGGGTACCAAAGGTGGGCTTGGTGTATGACAAAGTTTCAATCGACATCGTTCTCGCTCAATGAAATGTCAAAGTAAAGCTGTACGGGTCATTCACATATCATATGAGAAGCACTTCTCACAAAACAGATGCTTTATATACATAAATACTTGCGTATAAATGTTCATTACTAACCTTTCTATGAACAGGATGTGATAATAACCGCAGATCAATGATAGTGAGAAATAGCCTACTGTTACGTCTGCAATTATATAAAATAAATAAATAAATGCAACATATATGAACACATATAGCCCCTTACAATATCCGATATGTTACCAATTACAGAAAAACTACACACAGCATTCATTTAGTCCTTATTTGGGTTCAAAAACAACACACAACATATAGCCCACCGTCAGAGCAAACCTCTCATCTGTATCTTTACAGAGGACCTGTATCATCCTCACCAGCACATGTAACCTCTTGTTAGAAAGTAATTTCGTCATTCTGAGTTCATAATAGTCCAAAAGGTGATGATAATAGTTAAACATGGCAGTTTGTTCATGGTTTGGGTTGCTAGAAGTATAATTTACTCCTTTGTTTTTTCAGCTTCTGTGTTCGCGTTAGTCCATTTCTGAAAGGATCGGACATCAGAAGCACTTCAATAATCATGCGCATGTTATAATTATCAGCTCAAGAAGTTTGTTATTTCAGATATAGACACGCAGCGAGCGTTCGCAAGCTCTCTGGATAAAGTGAAACCGCTCGCGCTTTAAGCTGCCTACTACGGGGCACAGGGTAGATTCTAGATTTATCAAGACGATGACAAGGTTTGTTTGAGCTCCGGTCGACCATGGCTCATTATTATATGTATATATTATTACGATGCAATGTCTCGGCTGTGTATTTAAAAATGGCACTTTCTTGACGTACCTCTGTAAATCAATAGCGTTTATTTGTGGGTCTTGCACCACCTTTTGGTACCCTTTTGTTGTGCTAGGCACCCTTTCGAAACGGTACACAAAAAGTAGTATGGTACGGTTCGCTTATTGGTACCTTCTGACAGTGAAAGGGCCAGTTGTGTAAATATGATGACAATTAATTTTCTCACATAAATCTGTCAAAATTTTACTTTAATATCAAGATTGTTACTTCAAATAGTGAGATGGCAGAGGTCATTATATGGAAGAGTCCAAGCAACACTTTATTTAAAAAAGTGTACATGTAAAAAGTAATGAGTAAACTAGCCTTTTAAGCAAATTATGTTGCATTTTAACATTAGCTAATGCATTTCTTGGAAATTGAACCTTGGGAATGAGCTATGGAGTACAAGCGCTCCTAAACACACAACTCTAGAACTACAAATAAAAACATACAAATTATTATTCTTTAGGATATTATAATGTGAATTTGGATCACTTCAATGCTAAACTGCGCAAATGTAATCAATTTAAAGCTGAGAATGGATCCATTAGTATAAGATTCACTTATGGAGATCACAGGTCAACGATGGCCTTAAGCGTGCCTGTGTTCTGCCATTCAGATAACATGAGAAATCTGACAGTAAATCATCTGCCTACAAAAAATTTGTACTATCCATTCCAGTGCGTGGGAGAAATACAGAAAGGGCCACTGAGCACTTACAGGCAGATGTATCCATAAAAACCCTCTTATTCTAATTCAATTCACTGGAACGTTCCTTATATTCAATAATGCGCAGCTGCACAATTCAGTCCATCTTGCCTCTCAATGCATTAAGAATGACCAGCGAGTTAATTATCGCTAATGACAGGCAAAGCAACTAGAAGTCTTAGCATAATGGATTTACAGCATCACACACACACACACTATTAGAGGCAGAACGCACAACAAATAAAGTCAATAATAATACAATTTAGGCTTTAAAAAAATTAGGACAGGAATTAAAGAGTCCTAATTATTTGGCTCCTTCTTGACATGTTTTCAAGTCCCCAGAACTAATTGACTGGTAAATAAATCAAGATGTCATTTGCTGGCAGTCAGCGGTCAAGACTGGCGTCATTTGCTGTTATCAGACTGAGACGAGTCGCTAATCATCTTGGATTAGCCTGAAGACACACAGGGATGATAAAGCTGGTGAGTGTATTTTCCACGCCGAATGGATTTGTGAAAATAATTGGTCAACAAATAATCTTGCCCCAAACTAGTACAACTAGCTACTGTTTACTCGTCTCTTCACATTAAACAGAGATAGGAGAGATTATTATAAGTTGAATTAATACTTTGCTGTACTTAAATGGTAAACTCGGGATCAATTCAATATTAACAATTGAAGTTTTACTGAAACATAATTTAAGATCAAATATGTAATGCATTATTTCATTCAGATTACTGTTAAAATAGGCAACAAACTAAACGTTTATTAAATAAAGCAATAGGTAAGACTAATTACCCATTTTGGTTTTAAAAATGAATCAATCATGGATTTAAAACGTTTAAATCTGAAAACGTTTAAAATGAAAAGGTTCATTACACTTATTTCCTGTCACCAAGATTAATAATAACACCACATCTAATGTAGAATGAGGTATATTCAGATAAATTAGAATAAAATGCTAATCATTAATTTAAATAACTGACTGCAAATTCTTGAAAGTTCTAATTGAATATACACTTTATTAGGTACACCTGTCCAACTGCTCATGAACACAAATTTCTAATCAGCTAATCACATGGCAGCAACTCACTGCATTTAGGCATGTAGACATGGTCAAGACGATCTGCTGCAGTTCAAACCGAGCATCAGAATTGGGAAGAAAGGTGATTTAAGTGACTTCGAACGAGGCATGGTTGTTGGTGCCAGACGAGCTGGTCTGAGTATTTCAGAAACTGCTGATCTACTACTACTTCCAAAGTCAGCTGCTAAATCTCCCTCTACAGTACAGAGCAAAGAACAAAGTAAACTGCTTCTGTATTGACTGCACAAAACCTCTACTCTACTAATTGCCCTTATATTACACACTTGCCATTGTCTTGAATTGCATTATTGAATCACCATTATCCTGAATTGCAGTGTTGTATTGAATTGCACTATTTCTACATTACTAAAGGGGACAATAAGGCACTAATCTGCCTCCCACACTGACTTATAATTTGTCTACATTAAGATGTTTTTTCCATGAAAAAATATATTTTGGGCTTTACATCTTAACTACAATTGCTTAACCCTACCATTTGTCATGAAACCATCATTTACAGAAATTAACATCTTGAACAGAAGTTAAAACACCACTTTTCTTTCAAAATCAATATACCGCATTCTGAATATGAATGTTTTTGAATATTCCTACTAATGTTAGACAAGCAGCAGTGTCAAATCAAGGCTCTGGCACTGAAACTGTGTGAAATTAATGAATAGAAATACACAGAGGTGAAATGGTGATTCAGAATCTGCAGAAGTGGCCTTGGAAAGAGCCACCAAGTATGAACATAACCTTGAAGGTTATGAAACATGGCTATTTAAGTTGGTAAACATAAATTTCTGAAACCAAATGAGTAGGTAATGAGATGCTAAATATGCCATATTGTGCTATTAGCATCCCATACACATGCAAAACAGTTTGTCAGTATCAAAAAGACTGGGAACTGTGCATACTGAGAGGCTGATCACACGGGACGAGGGTCTGTCCCTGCTATAAATGCAATTTAAAGGGGTCATGATGTGAGAAATAAAATGCTCCTTGATCGTTTGACATTAAAGAGGTCTTTGAACCATTAAAACATCTTGCAAGTTTCATAACTTCAAACGCCCTCCTTATTTAAAAGCTCCAAATAAGCTTGTTTGGATTGTGTGTGACCGATGACTTCACACAAACAAACATGCAATTAACAGTGACGAATAAATTTACTTTACTGCGCCATAAATCCTGATACAGATTCATAAAAAAATATTACATTTAATTAAAAAAAGGTGTAATGAAGAGTTTACAAATAACTTTCAATTACAGTGTTTTATGGATGCTATTTTTTAAAAATGTACTTGCATGCAAAAGAAAGGAAGCTATGATGCTTTTCTCATTAATTGATATTAGCTGTTCATAAAAGATCAGCATTATAGATAAATAAATGTATTAATCTCTTTAAAAAGCAATAATGATAAAACAACTTTGAATTATATGTTTGTTCGGAGCATATGACAACAGACTTTTGTAAAATGGCATGGTGTAAAGCAGTGGTTCCCAACCCCCAAGCTGCAGACTTGTACCGCTCCGTGGATCAATTGACACCGGGCTGCACAAGAAATCGTTAATTATTTTCATTTTATTTATTATCTGAGTCTAAACTATCTTCTATTTTGAAAAATCTTTTATTTAGAAAAATGAACGTATTCTCTTGGCTACATTTAGGTCACTTAAGTGCCAAACTTAAACCCATAAGCTAGCAAAATGAGTAAGAAACAGACATCTTGGGAAAGTTTCTTTGCGAAGAAAAAAGGCCTGATGAAAGACCAGTGAACAGCCAAGGAATGGATCCTCAACCCATTTGTCAACAAATCAGGTGAATTCAGCATGTCTGTGCAAGAAAAAGATCACCTGCTAGAGATCGCAAATGATGGCAGCTATTCACATATTATGTCTTTTCCAGGCACAAGTTATTTCCAATGGAGGCATATTAGGAGCAACGAGCGGAGGCGGCACACCCTCATCTAGACTTTTCAGAATGCCGTGAGTGCACTGTGAGTTATGTGACAAGAACTGAGTGATCAGCTTCATACTTTGTATGGAATATACACATTAAACTAACTGTCTCAGACAGGCACAGAACACCCAAACACTGCAGTGCTTTTAGTTTTCTCCATTATTAAACTTGTATCAGAGCTGCAGCAATGTTTCGTCAGTTTGACATCCTCTCAGAAAATGGTTAATGGTCGCCTAGCAATCCACGCACACTACTCCCCCACCCCTTTACCTGTTTGTAAACAACAGTGTTTTATAGAAACTATTTTTAAAACATTTAGTTGTACGAAGTAGTGTAGGATCTCTCATGTTGTATGTTGGCTTTGTTTTTAGCCATTCTCTCAATGTTAGTCATTTATTAAAAAGTGGCCACTTAGACAACCCTTATATACTGTAAAAATTACTGCAGCATAAATTTTTTAGTTGAATCAAATTATCTTTTCTAGTCATTTTAACTTATAACAAACGGACTAAAAAATATATAAACATTATATAACTTAAAAAAATTTATTTAAACCTGATTAACTTAAAGCAACTTAAAAATATTTGATGCAGTGACTTTGTGTCATTAAATTTTTTTTTACAGTGCAGCAGATGAATAAAAGTATGGGCTTTTTAAAAAATAAAAAAGGAGTATGTATAATATGTTTTTTCAGTGCTAATGATTGTTTCATACAAAAGGACCAGTGCAATGTAGAATTCTCAAAGAAATCTGTTAAATGGTGAAGCAGCATATAGCTTTTGATCTGTAATTTAATAAGATTATGCCTCTGACTGACTTTACTTAATGAATCATACTTTAAAAACACTTGCATGCAATAAAAACAATTATTTCAACCTTATAAATAATGTTGTGCATGTCATAACCTCATCCTTCCATTCAAAATAATATAAAACCTAGTGCGCAAGAGAGGAAAGGAAGATGACAGTAAAAAGAGAAAACAGCATTACGCTACCTCCTGCCCGCTCAGACCTTCTTTCTGCATGAAGTAGTGTTTTTTGAACTCATAATAGGAGTTGTACTGGTGCCAGGACTGCAGGAAGTCAAACCTTTAGGGTGTAGAAGACACACACATACATAGAGAGAGAGCGTTTTATAGTTATTACATATTACAGTGATCTAATAGGAGCTGTGAGACTGTAGTCTCTGAAAGATGGCTGTAAAGAGGAGCAGAGTAACTTCCTTACCGCGGGTCATTCTTGGCACGAACGCTGGTCTCGAATTTCACCCCGTTTCTGGCCACATACTCGGCTAGTTTATCAATGACAGGTTGGATGTCGGGAGGCGGAGGGATGATGGCAGCGACAGGAGCAGCAGCGGCCGCAACCGGTGGAGGAACAACAGTGGTTTGTGGAGGCCTGGAACTGATGGATGGGGAAAAAACTATATTATTACAACACTTTGCTGATAATGACTTCGAAACGTGAACACCAACCCAATATGGAAAATTATATGCCTTGCCAATTAGATGATGTGTTGATTATCAGCCTGCGGTAACTTAATTGTCTAGCAGGAGAGCTAGCAGTAAAATCGGGTTAGCAATCTGCTCATTCTTGAGGTGAATTTATTTCAGAGTCACGGTTTCAGATTGCCAACTTGAAACTGGGAACACTACTGAATGACTCAGTGTTTAATACCTGTCATTAAGTTATTTACTAACAGTAACTAGTCCAATGTGTGCTTGAGTCTCTGAAGAGAGCCTCCCCAGGTCCTAAAGCCTGCCCAGTTAAACTGAGACTAGGAAAATGAGTAACACTTTAAAGCAGAGCAATTCCCTCTATTACCTAGTGGCTTACTACCAGCCTATTATTTACAAATTAGCTGTTTATTAGTATTTATCTTGATCTTATTCCACAATCCTATACCCAATACTTAAACCCAACAATTACTTTAATAACTCTTAATAAGCAGCAAATTAAGAGTTTACTGAGCTAAATGTCTAATTAAGAGCAAGATTTGTACTTTAAAATAAATTGTGACAGGAAAATTAAAGTAAAATACACAAATAACATGTCAGTTATGTCATTTGTTGTCATTTGAATGTGATTTGAATTCATTTTCCCTAATTCTTTGAAAGGTATTAGTCATACACTGCTTAATTCAGCATCTGCTCTATGAACCCCT
This sequence comes from Danio aesculapii, assembly GCF_903798145.1. Taxonomy (NCBI): domain Eukaryota; kingdom Metazoa; phylum Chordata; class Actinopteri; order Cypriniformes; family Danionidae; genus Danio; species Danio aesculapii. Next base: position 30,036,077 of record NC_079455.1, on the reverse strand, counting down.
TTACCTTATAATACCACTCCCAAGCAGCATCTCCCTGGTGTGTGATAAGAAATTTGATTTATCCAAGGGGTAAGGTGTTTGTTTTACTAATAAACATTTAAGTAAAATATAAAAACATCAAGTTAATTCTGTTAAGAAATTAAGCATTAATTGGTATCAATATATCAAATGTCCATAAAGATTTTAATTAATTGTTAGAAGCAACAGCTTATGGAGAATAAACAAATAAATCCTAAAACACAGTAAATGAAAGGCATTTTGGTAAAAAGCAGTAAATTAAGACATTGGTATCGGCAACTGCTGTTAAAAAAAAAGAAAAAAAAAGACTAAACTACATCTGTTTCATCAACACTTGAGACTCCAACAATAGCATTAAACTTGCATTTAATCTTTTAGCAGACGCTTTTATCCAAAACAACTTACAAATGAGTATAAAAAAGCACTTCAAATCACCAGAGAGCAGCAAAAAATAGATACCACGGCAAGTCTACAAGTTAGTTTAGCAGCTGTTTTTTTTTTTACATGCATATATATACACACATATACATACACATGTACAAAGAGGAAAAAGCGTGTTTCTTTCTTTTGGCTTTGCAAGTCGACTCACTTGCGTGACACTCAGAATCGCATAATGTTTTCCCAGAAATATCGAGTGCTTAAACGAAAGTGTGTGGTGCATATGAAGAAGAAGAGTGCGTCACCTACAGGTGGTTTGCCAAGCCACTCAGCTGCATGAAGTACACTCAGAATAGCACAATGTTTTCCAAGAAATATGGAGTTTTTATAAGAAAGTATCTGGTGCATATAAGAGAAAAAAAACTTCTCTCCTCTCAATAGATGGTTTGTCAAGCCCAAGTACACTCAGAATTGCACAAAAGCATGTTTTTTTCTGTTCTAAATATATATTTATTACTAAATTAAAAAAGTTAGATACACAATGCTAATCTAACTCAGATTTGTCACAGCATATACTGTTAAAGTCAAAATTATTAGCCCTCTCTTTTTATATATATATATATTTCCCAAATTATGTTTAACATTGCAAGGAATATATGACAGTATTTGCTATAATTTTTTTCTTATGGAGAAAGTCTTATTTGTTTTATTTCAGCTAGAATAAAATTTAAGTTTTACATTTATTTATAACGGTTTTAAGGTCAACATTTTTACCCCTTATAAGCATTTTCTTTTCGATTGTCTACAGAACAAACCATCGTTATACAATGATTTGCTTAATAAGCCTAACTTGTCTAATTAAAATAGTGAAGCCTTTAAATGTCACTTTAAGCTAAATACTAGTATCTTAAAAAATATCTAGTAAAATATTACAACCACAGATAAAAAAAAAAACTTGGAACAGTATGGAAAACGCAAATGAAAAAAGAAAGTTTCCAAGTTTCCAAATTGACTTGTATTTCATTTCATTGCAGACAATGACCAGTTTGTCAACAAATATGTGAGAAATGTATTAAAATGCTTAAAAACAATGTTCCTTGAAGAAAGATAGGAAGACATTTGGGTATTTCACCTTCAACAGTGCATAACATAATTTTAAAAGATACAAGGAATCTGTAGAAATTTCAGTGCGTAAAGGACAAGGGCGCAAGCCTAAGCTGAACAACCGTAATCTCCGATCCCTCAGGCAGCTCTGCATAAAGAATAATCATTCGTCAATAAGCGATAATATCACATGGCCTCAGGATTACTTTGGCAAACCTTTGTCAAGTACTACAATATGCACATCCACAAATGCCAGAACTGTAAAACTGTACCGTGCCAAAAGGAAGCCAGATGTTAACAGTGTCCAGAAGTGTCATCGACTTCTCTGGGTTCAGATGCATCTGGGATGGAACATCACGCAGTCCATCACACAGTCACACAACGTGTACTGCGATCTGATGAATCAGTATTTCAGGTATTTTTTGGGAGAAATGGACATCATGTGCTCTAAAGACGAAAAGAATCGTCCAGACTGTTACCAAAAGCCAGGGTCTGCCATGGTATTGGGAGTATGTCAGTGCCCTTGGCAAAGGTAACTTGCACTTCTGTGATGGCACCATTAATGCTAAAAAGTACATAGAGATTTTGAAGCACAATATGCTGCCTCATTTTACAGGGACGCCCATGCATATTCCAACAAGACAATGCAAAACCACATTCTACCCACATTACAAAGTCCTGGCTGTGGAGGAAGAGGATACGGGTACTTGACTGGCCTGTCTGCAGTCCCGACCTGTCTCCAATAGAGAATGTGTGGCACATTTTGTGCAGGAACACATTAAATAATGTTTGTTGTATTGTCTGCAATGAAATACAAGTCAAGGTAAATTTAGAAATCACTACTTTCTTTTTTTTGATTTGAGGTTGTATGTACTGTAATAATGGCAAAGATAAAAGAAATCAGCTATTAGAAATTAGTTATAAAAACAATTATGTTTAGAAATGCGTTGAACACAATCTTCTCTCTGTTATACAGAAACTGGGGAGGGGGGGTATATACAGGGGGGCTAATAATTCAGGAGGTCTAATAACTCTGACTTCAACTGTGCATATTGTAGCTTTTCAGGTGATTTGACAACCTTCTAATTTTGCTTTGGACAAATAAATACAATTTTAACATAAGTGAAATGTAAAAAAAATATAGGCTTATCGGATTTCTGCAAAAATTGAATATCGGGATCATGCATGGCAAAAATATACAATAAAAAATAGAAGCACACATGATTTTTTTTTAACTTCAAGCTCTGTTGACACCTAGCACAGCGGAAAATGATGTATACCTGGAAGTTGGAGGAGCAGAAGGAGCGGAATGGGAGAGTGGAGCAGACGCTGGAGCTGACACCGTGACTGGACCTACAGCAGGGGCTGATGGGATTGCAACAGCGGGATCCAAAGGTGTAGTGCCAGGAGGGGGAGGTGGACCAGATGCAGGAGGAGCTGGCATCATGCCGGTGGGAAGCGAAGTGTAATAGTGGCTGGCATCAATCCCAGGAGGTGGAGGGGCAAGGCAATATGTACCATCAGGCAGCATACAGTAGCCGTAGTACATTGCGGCCACATTAGCTGTATGAAATAAACAAAAGCACACACAAACAGAGAAAGAATTATTATAAGCTCCGTATGTACTAAGATCTTTTAGAGAAGACTTAAGCCTACTTCACACTACAGGATTTGAAACATCAGCAGATCGCTTTGCCGTTTACACTACATGACTTGTTTTTGTGTCTTTTAAACGCTGTAGTGTTCACACTACATGACACTACGTAATGATCGACAAGGGGGGGGGGGGAGGTGTTGTCACACACTACATGATCTGACAACAATTTGTTTTCCAACAGCTCAGTCAAGCTACCAAACCACAGCCAATGAAATTTTGAGGGAGAAGCCGTCAGAAAAAGCCGAACACTATTGGCTGCTTGTGTGCTGACATCACTTACAGCATTTCAAGCTTTCAAGGGAGCATTTAAAAACATCATCAATCAGCTGATGCATCAGCGAGTGTTTTTAATTTTTGTCATTTAATAACTCTTTGAAATAAAACGAACATATCTATAACACCCTGACGTTTCCTAAATGTGTGTGTATTTCTAACATTGTTATTTTTTTCAATTACAAAACAGTAAAGAACTAAGCATTTCTTCCTTTAATAACCATATAGGTGAAAATGACTGCATGCATGTCTGCTACTTTTCACTGTGACTAAATATGCATGCATTTTTTGCCTAGCAACTTCCTGCTAACATAAACATAACTTTCTGATAGCAAAAACTTAAAATTACTTCAGATATATCTTTTAAAACAGCATATTCTGTGCTGTGAAATAGCCCCTGTTTGAAAGTGAAAATGAAAGAGAGGCCCAGATCTTTGCGTGTTCTAGTATCTTAACTACATATTTATAGGTTGTATTACCAAAAAAGCTGATATTTTTCAGGTAATGGTGTCATAAAACATGATGACAGACATTCAAAGCTTGATTTTAATATCTGAATAAAAGCTTTGAATGTAAATATGATGACAATATGACGTCTTATATGAGAACGGTCAGAATTGTCTAATAGTTACAGAATTCTAGTTTCTCTGTTAATATAGCCTACTCTTGTGTCCGTGTTAACGCAGAATGAAGCGAGTGCATCGATGCCCATTCTGGCCAATCACAAACGTTTCTGTTGAGCTCCTGAGCACACGGACATTCAGCTCATGCTGATATGCTCTCTCATTGGCTGCAGCTCGTCACTACATTTGATCGCACGTGGGGTCGAGTCGGCCGACTTCTCTGGAATATTCAGTATGCTAGATATTGGATTTCCACCTGCGAGGTGTCGATATTTCAGCGAGCGTCTTTGATGCGTTGTTCAGTAGTTCACACATAAAGACTGCCGAGCGCTGAGCACCCACAGATTCCAACTCCCGCAGGGGTCCAACTCCGTACTAGTACGATGTACCTAATAAAGTGGCCAGTAAGTGTATAGTATCATTATTATTGTAGTATAGCAACGCGCGGAAATTCCCACATGCATGTTTCAAACACACGCTTGAGCATTTGAGCAAAGACCTTTTTCTCTGCCTTCTTTCTAAAAGTTTCATTAAAAGCTGCATGTTTTTGCTGATATTTGTTGAGCTCTGAATTAAACCTTAGTCATCAAGAGTATTTCTGCTCTGTATATATACGGTCTGGAAAGTACACTGTTGATGCAAATTAAGAATTAAAATAATCTACGTTTGGATCACTGTCTGCATAATTAAATTTCCTTTTCAAGTAGAAGATAAAAAGCGAGCGGAAGAGAAAAGCCGAATTCGTTTGTTCTGCTCTACCACAAATAATTAGGATCAAACTGTCCTCGTGTTGAGATGGCAAGCATGTAAAGACATACAGTTCTTGAAAAACACTTAATAAAGCCTAATTACAGTCAAGCGCTGCTCCTTTTCTTCCGTCAACTGTTAATACAGCAAAAATAATCATTAAACAAAGCAGTTTAATAAGATACCAAGGCAAACAGAGACGCGAGTTCAAGCTCAGTTAAGATAAACACAACCAAATCAGTGCTTTTAGACAAAAATCTGCTACCTGATTATGGCTGACAAGACACTGCTGGTAAATGATAAAAAAACAGAACTAATAGTTGTTATCATCAATCATCCCCAGTTGATTGATTCAATTACAAACAGCAAACATTAAACATTGTTATGTTTAAATATGCAAATAAGGCATTATTTTATTAAATCTGTGCACATTTGCATACAGTTCAAACACAAGAGTCTGGTTTAAACTATTTTTGATATCGCAGTTAGCGTAATAGTTTACAGCAATCTCTTTTATCACCTCATAAATGTGACATTGGAAAACAAAACCAGTCTTAAGTGTGAACTGTTGAAAAAGAGATCACACATGATATGAAATGTGAATAAATAAGGTTTATATTCATGTATACTTTGTTAGGATTGGACAATATTTGACCTAGATACACTATTTGAACTATATACTATTTAAAAAATGGTTAAAAAAACTAAAATAATAATAACAATAAATCAATGTTTAATATTTAAAATTGTGCATAGTAACTGTTTAGAACAGCACGTTACAAATTAAAAAAGAGTTTTGATTTATTTACAGTAGGAAATGTACTAAATGTAAAAAAAGAGCACAATCTTTACTTCAATTTTTCTAATGATGTTTTGGCATAAAATAAAAAAAAATCTTGATGAGGAAGTGCTAAAACATTATTTTTTGTAAAATTAAATGTTGCATATAATAAGGCAAATTATTTATGAACAGAAGCCCCTGTAAAAACCATTAAAATATAATTATGTGAACCAATCTGTAAAACTTGGTAGGTGAAGGTAGAGATTTATGGCTCAGTGCATTCACTATAGTTGAATTCTACAGACACAAATTAATAAAGTGTAACAACAAAGGCAACACTTAAACTTTATTTTTTATGTTTTCTTTTGATAAGACTGAAAAAAAAACACTATAAAAAAAGACAAAAAAAGTGCAAAATCTGAAAACAGAGATACATTTAGAAAATAAAGTGTTTTTTTTGTAAGTGGCTTACCTAAAGAATTACAAAACGTTAAAAGGAGCATGATCATGAAGTTTTGGCATAAAATGAAAAGTTTTGACTAGAAGAAGTGCTAAAAAAACCATAACATTTTTGTTTGTCAAATTAGCATATAATCAGGCAAACTATGAACGAACATAGCCCCCGTAAAAACCGTTAGAATACAGATATTAACAAATCTGTAAGGTCTGGTAGGTGAAGGTGGAGATTCATGGCTCAGTGCAGAAGAAAAAAAATGTAATGAAAAATACACTGTAGTTGAATTCTAGTCACAAATTGATCACAAAGTGTGAAAAAAGCAGCACTTATATTTTTTCTTTTGATAAGACAAAAAAAAAACATTATAAAAAGCCCAAAAGCCTAAAAAAAACAAATCTCAAAACTAAAAAGTGTCCTGCCTGAAGTGTCTTACCTAATAATAAAAATTCTGTCCTCATTTACACAACCCCATGTTGTTCTAAACCAGTATGAGGGCAAGTAAATGATAACATTTACATTCCAGAGCGAACTGAGAACAAGTGAACACAAAGATGATGCACTTCAGAAAGGTAACACCATGAACCTTCAGCACTCAATGATGAAACACTACAAAAGAAACAATGAAGAAATATAGAAGCTAGAGGAATTAAAGCTCTGTGTCTCCCGGGTACTGCTGAAGTCAGGGCTGTTCAGGACCTTGAAGAGACCAATAAACCTGCTCATTTAGACAAGTTTAGCATTCTGTCTGACTGCAGATCCACATCAAAGACAGCTGAAAGAGGAAGGAGAGAGAGAAGGGGAGATCTGGACACCCCTGCATTTACTTCAGGACTGAGTGAGTGAGTGTGTGAGAGAGAGAGAGAGAGAGAGAGAGAGAGAGAGAGACAGAGAGAAGAGAGACAGGGAGAGAGAACTGAGCACAAGAGGGCGAGAGACAAACAGAAATGAGCAGGGAGAGAAAAATGACAGAGGGCACCAAAGAGGTTCTGGGAGAAGAGAACAGAAAGAAGGAGAGAGCAGGAGATGTGTGTGGTAAACGTGTCTCCGCATTTCATTTGAGAAGTGCCAGAACTGGAGCTGTGAGTCATGAATATGAAATGTTGAACGAAACGATGGTTGTATTATTATTAATCTATGTTATGCAATATTACTTCATATACATGTTTATCATGCTAGTCTTAATAAGTGGTATGATGCACAGTGAGGGATGGTTTACTTCATTATTAAACTTTGAGGGTAAATGTTTTTTTTTACCAAAAACTTAAGCCAAAAAGGTAAATGTTTTATACTTAATACAACATCACAAAATATTTCAATTCACTATTTCTAATGTGTGTACATAATTTAACAATTTAATAACATCAAGGAACATGATCAAGAACATGTTTTAGGCATATAGACCTAAATGTAAATGTTTTGAGCTACTATAAATTGAAATATATTTATTTAGACAATATATTTAATAAGCATACATATATTTATATATTTCTGTTATGTACAATACAAAATTAGACAGAAAGTATTGCAATTTATTTTACAACCACATAAAATATGAAGTTGGGGGCAAAATGATAAGCCTTCCTGTGAAATATTGATTCTTTTTCAGATTTTTCCCAAGTGCAGTTTAACAGAACTAGGAAATTTCCACAGTGTTTTCTATAATATTTATTATTCTGAAGAAAGTCTTTTTCATTTAGTTATGTAATAAAATTAGTTTTTAATTTTAGGTCAACATTATTAGCCACCTGAGGACTTTTTTTCCTCAATTAGCTACAGAACAAACCACTGTTATCCAGTGACTTGCCCATTTAAACTATTTTGCCTAGTTAACCTAATTAACATAGTTAAGCCTTTAGATGAAACTTTAAATGGCACCTATGATGAATATCAACTTTTGTAAGCTGTTTGGACAGAACTGTGTGTATGTATAGCGTGGCCACAGTCATATTGGAATGATACAAACACAACAAGTATCTTTTTTTAAATTTCCCGAAATTAAAATAGGACGCAAATCCCAGTGATTTTGAGGCCCACCGCAACATGAGGTAGGAGTGTGGTTTCCCCGCCCACTGAATTGATTGACAGGCGCCATGTTTCGATAATAACATGTAATTTTTAAGTTTAAAACGTTTTTAAAACAGAGCATTTTTGTAATAAAGACAGTAAAATCTATGCTATGAAATTATTAACTGCTATAATCATTAAGGACGCATGGTGCCATTAAACGCGCACGTGCGTGCGTGCTGCAAACAGCATTTGTGTGTGATTCATCATTTCAGAAAGGCTTGAATAAACTCCACCACAAATACATCAAATAAACTTACTTGGTATTTTTGACTAATGAGCTGTATTTCAGCTTCATCCGAGTCTGTCTCTGTCACTGTGCTGTTTATCTGACATAACGCATGTGGGAATGGTGGGTAGGGAGAAGCAGTTCCTTTGGATTTAAAGCCACAGACTACAAAACAGCTACACTGTAGTCAGGACACCAAAATGGGCAGATGCTGGAGGCTATAATAAATTATCTGATGGATGTTTTGAGCTGAAACTTTACAGACACATTCTGGAGACACCAAAGGCTTATCTTATCTTGTAAAAAGGATAAAATAGGTGTCCTTTACGCAAAAAGTAAAATAAGAAAAATATTATACACCTTCATCATGGTAAAAATAAAAGAAATTAGTAACTAGAAATCTCTGTTAAACATCACTTGGTAAATGCTTTATTTTGAAGAAATTCACCGGGTGGTTAATAATTGCCTTCAACTGTACATTCATATATAGAATAGCTCTACATAATTACTTATTTCAATACACTTAAATATATCTTAAATAATACAATTTTAAATAATTCCAATTGAAACTTGTTGCAATTTGATCAAATGCATACATTAGGCTGATTAATGTGGACAGATCGATTTCCATCATTACAACAACTGTGTAACAATAAACTTATAAAGAATCACCTCTTTATATAAAAAAAACAGCAGAATTCTCAAATCTTATAACGAATGAGTCTTTACTCCACTTCCAGCTTAGCAGGCCTCATTTTCAGTGATGGGATCTAATCGTTTAGGACGTTTCCCTGCGGAGATAAAGATGCAGAGAGCTGTGGAAGATCCACAGTCGAGCATGTGCTGCTGGAATTGACTCGCGTGCTATTTGACAAAGATTAGCCTGCAGAATCAACAGACAATCCTCGATGCCTGAGGGAACGCAGCTCAAATGCAAACATATTTAAGCTCACTCTGGCACACAAATATGTGAGTGAGTTGTCTTCAATGTTTTCTTTTCGGACTTTTACAAGACACGTCATTTGACTAGAAGAAGCTGTGATCCGGAGTAATCCCGAGAATTGAACTGAGCACAAAATGGGGTAACGAAAGAGCTCTAATGGAACAGAATGGGATCCGGAAGGGATTTGCAAGGAATGATCTGACTCTGGCAGTTCAGAGGAAGTAGCCTGAAATTTATTTATAGAATAACTACAGCATATTACCAGTATAACAAAACCATAAAATGTAAAACTTAAAGGGACTATTCTCCCGCAAATTAAAATTTACTCAATATTTTACTCTCCAGTGTTACCAACCCTTTGTGAGTTTCTTAATTCTTTTGAACACAAAAGATGTTTTGAAGAAAGCTAAAAACATAACCATTGACTGCCATAGTAATAAAAATAAATACTATGGAAGTCAAAGGTTAACATTTTTCAAAATAACTTATTTTGTGTTTAACAGAAGAAAGAAACTTAAACAGGGTTAGAATAAGTGAAGGGTGAATAAATGATGACAATTTTCATTTTTGAGTGAAATATCCCTTTACAAATGTAAAACCTGCTTTGATTCCACCAAACCTAAAATAAAAAACTCACTATTTACTCATTCTAATTTTGTGTTTAACAGAAGAGGATGAGTAAATAACAAATTTCATTTTTGAATGAACTATCCCTTTAAATATGTGAAAACTGCACCAGAAGAAAACCTTTCTCCAGAAGAAAAAATATAATAGGAAATACTGTGAACATTTCCTTGTTCTGTTAAAACACCATCAAATAATAAAAATTTCACTGGAGTTAAATTTTTAAACTGATAATTTTGCCCTCAACTGTATATGTCAAAAATACATCACATTGACCTGACCACTGAGAACACCACGATTGTTTTCAGTTTAAAACCACAAAGAAAAATACTCCGAGCATCAAGGCTTATTATATAAAAGCAGACAACTTATTCTGCAGGGACAGCAGTTTTGGCAGCAGTTTAGTCCAGTAACTGAGCAGTTCAAAGGTCAGACCTCCCCACTGTCAACATATGTAATAATCTGCATTAATCATGCCAGCAGAATGGATGCGGATCACTGAGGTCTGCTGAACCCTGGTCAAATGAGACTTTAATTGTTCTAGCGGTGTGAAATGGACAGAACAGCCAGCTCTGTTCAGCAAAAGAGCAATAGCCATGCTTCCATCCACATTTAATGTGCATTATGTGGTAATGCATGAATGGAAAAAACATGATGTATACATTTTAAAAATGCACATCATAACATATATGCTCAAATTGAGTCAGATAAGCATGAAGGCAAGTTTGCTGCAATGCGTAGTTGCACATGAATGCAGGTTTTTAATATGCCATCTGAATAAAGGCCTGATGATTGATTTGCATACCTTAAGAACCCCAGAAGCTTGTTTTGATTGTTTTGGATGAGTCAGGTAATTGTTTTATCCGATTTAAAGATGTGCATTTCAGCACCAATATCCCATATATGGTGATCATGGACTCAAATTTGACTCCTGGCATGAGCTCCTTTGCCAATCTCTCTTTGGTGGTATGGGTAGGTTTAAGAATGGCTTAAAGTGTAATGCAGTTGTCCTCAACCCCGAGCCACAGACTGGCACCGCTCCGTGGATCAGTTGGTACAGGGCTGCACACGAATCATTAATTATTTCTGCCAAGGAATGGATCTGCAACCCCTTTGTCAACAAATCAGGTGAATCCAGCAAGAATTCAACTGCTGTAGACCACAAATGATGGCGGCCGTTCACATATCGTGTCTTTTCCACGTGCAAGTTTGTTATTTCCAACAGAGGTGCGCACATCTTCAAAATGCTGCGAGGGCACCGCAAGTGACGTGACAAAAACTGACCGATCAGCTTCATATTTTGTATGGAATATACACATTTCGGTTGACTAATTATCTGCTTTTTAATTTTCTCCCTAACTAAACTTGTATCAGAGCTGCAGCAATGTTTTGTCAGCATGTCATCCTCTGAGAAAACAGTTGATGGTCACCGAGCAAGCTCCCTCTCCCCTGGGCTGCAGTAAAATGGTCAAGTGTTAACCAGTCCACGGTGATAAATATGTTGGGGACCACTGGTGTAAGGGATGGTCAACAATGTAATTGCTAATGTAATTACAAAAAGTAATTTAAGATTTAATTGCATGCATGTATTTAGTAAACTATTGGTGCAATGAAATACAAAAGTACATTGTAACAAATAATGTCAGTACATATTAGTTAAGGCCTCTTAATATTAAGTGGGACCTGATTTTGTATCATAGTCTCTTGTAGAACAGTCTAAAATGATTGTTATCCAAACATTAAAAAAACTCACCTTAAAATGCAAGAAAACACAAGAGCATTTCTTATTGTGTATTGTCTGCCACTCTGAGCTTATTTACTACAGAGGCAAAAAAGAGCTCTGCTTACGTAAATGGTAATATCTATTTTTAAAATATTCTGGTACTTTCCGAGGAAGTGATGATTTTATTCCCTTGAATACACTAGATGGAAAGGTGCTTTATTTGTTTGCAAATGTTTGTTTACGAATTCAATTTTGTGCACAAAGTAAAATTACAGCTTTGGATGGAAACACAGAAACTGTCTTACAAGTTTGGTTCACAAGTCAGAAGCCTCAAAGAGGACAATAAGCAAGGGATTCTGGGATGAATGAGCAGAACGGCATGCAGAATGTAATAAATCTAGAGTTTTATCCAGGAAAACTTGAGGTCAGCCAGTTGTGTATGTCTCTCAAGTCTGCTGAGTGTGCACTTCATGAGATCCCGACACTAGTTAACCAAATGAATCTGTTTTCATAAAGCCTTTTTGTGCATTCCTTGTACCACATGCTTGGAACTTGATAGCAGGCAGTTTAAATATATCAAGTAGGGGAACGAATTCAAACTTGAGTCGGGCAGAGAGGGAACAACCCAACTTGAAATTTTAGTGCCAAGTGTCCCTCAAAGACAAAAAACACAGCAAACCTCAGATGCAGGCCAGAGTCTTGGAAAAAAATAACCCTCACATTTGGACAGAGATTATAGGATGACTGTGGTTAAGCCCATAGAACCTCTTTGTCGTGCTGTTAATCCTAGAAAATACACATTTGCAGTCAAAGTAGCTTTTCTTTTGAGAAACTGGCCCGCCGAAGTGCCTTTGGGCACTGTAATCCTATGGCACTTCCCTCAAGAAACCAGCAGAGCTCCTACAGTCAGGCTAATTGAGACAAATCAGTGGTCCCAGCTTGAGTGTTTCACCAGCTGAGCACTAAATTCTCTACTTCCAATAAAAGGCGAATTGTTCATTCCCCACAGTACCTTAAATCCTTCAGAGTTAAAGCAAGAGTACAGCTAAAGGCAAATAGAAGTTTTAGCACCATGGGAGTTTGGAAGACAAAAAAACTTCTGTTCTTCTCTTTGGTCAAAATAAATCCATCTGTGCCTGTGATCATAAGTTAGCTGGCCGCTATAAAGTGGACACTTGGAAGAGTGTAAAAGCTATTTAACCAAAGAGACAGAAGGTATGGTAATCATAATAATCGATCATGACTAATCCAATAATCAGTGCTTTTAATATTAATTTTTTTTTTTAAAAGATCATTGATACCATAGGTGTCACAGTTTAGTTGCAACCCAAATTAAACACACCTCTGATCAAACTAATTGAGTCCTTCCGGCTTGTATGAAACCTGCAGGCAGAGTTGGGTGTAACACGTTCCATAGTAACACATTACTGTATTCTAATTAAATTTTAAGGATCGCACTAATGTAACGCATTACATGTTATATGTATGTAATTTGATCACAGTTACTAAAGTCAATGTAATTGCGTTACTTACGTTACAAATATAATAGGCTATTTAGAAGGAAAAAAATGCTTCATTTGAATCGCATTTCAGCTGCAACGTCAGTTATTAAGCATGCACTTTTAAATTGCTGGAGAATGCAAGCTGAAATGGTTGCTGTCGAGAGTGGTTGGAAATATAGACGTTACTTTGATTTCATCGAGCGTAAAAACTAATATATTGTTGTGAAATTCAGTCTAAGTCCAGTCTCTAAAGAACTTTCGACTGCTTTTAACTCGACCTGCAACTTTGTTCAAACAGTTGATCAAAAAGCATTCTAAGACAATACTCATCACCAAGGAGGACACCGGCACCCAGAAACACAGTGTAGCAGAAGAGAAGCGTAGCAGCTTATTGGGCCATTCACATATCGTGTCTTTTGCGCGTGCAAGCTCATATTGCGAGCGCTTTCATTTCCCAGGTACACAAATTGACCGATCAGCTTCATACTTTGTAAGGAATATACACATTTCGGTAGACTAATTACCTCAGACAAACATAGAACACTTCAGTGCTTTTTTTTTTACTATGGATGTCAGTGGTTACAGGTATCCAGTTTTCTTCATGTTTTCTTTTGTGTTCAAAGAAAAAAAAAAGACAAACGGGTTTGGAACATGTGAATGATGAGAGATTTTTAAGTTTTGGGCTAACTATCTCTTTAGCTCTTTTGAATATGTCAAGCTGCTGTGATCAACCCATTGTAATGTTTTTCAGTGAATATTAAATTACTGAAAGAGCTGCAGTATATTTTGTATTTTTATAGGTATATTTTATGTTTTAAAAATAAATTGTCTAAACTGTGCAGGGCTGCGGCCCTCCAGGATCTGAGTATGACACCTCTGCTTTCTCCCTTTCATCTAAAATGAATTACTTATGGATATATACATGTATAGCTGAAGTACTAAAACTACTATAACATAGGCAAATAAAAGACTGTGTCTGCAGTCATAATTTGGCTGGCTGGTATAAAGAGGACATCTGAAATGGTGTAAAATAATATATTTTTAATAATAATTATCAATCATGATTAATCTAATTATAACACAATGTAACTTAATTCAACAAATGGACCATCAAAATGAAGTGTGACCAAAAAAAAAAATAAATAAATGATCTTGTTTAACTACTACACTTGATTTTGGTTTAATAGTAAAAAATATATATTTTATGGCATATTTAAAAAAAATAGGTGATTTAGTGTTCAAAAATGTTTTATTTTAAATATTTTTTAAATAAATTGGTCTAACGCTTCATATTTCCAGATTTTTCATAGTGTATGTGTTATTTCCGGTTCTTTTACCATAAACCGACACATCAACCATTTGGTAGAGGCTGATATTTTAGAAATTATGGGATGTGTTGAAAAAAATGCATTGAGTGATTTAACTAGCGACATTAGGTTTTAAGAAATGCAATCCAAACATTTTTTTCTTGGTGGGGTAGTTAAAGGTACTATCAAAGTTACTATTAATAGTAAATTTGGTTAAGCGCATCGTTTTACTATTAATGCACTATTAAGTAAGTGTATTAATAGTAACCTTGTGGTTAAGTGCACCAACATATAGCACTGTGGTGCTCATGGCGACCCACGTGGTCCTTTGCCGACCTTTTCCCTCTCTCTCCTCCCAATACTTTCCTGTCTGTATTAAATCCATTGTCTTATCCCAATTAAAGATGAAAACTCCATAAAAATATAATAACGTTATTTTGGTTTAAAAATGGCTTAAAAATAAAAGCTTCAATATTATAATACAACAATTCTTATTCAATCCTTTGACTTATTCCATTCTTTATCAGGGGTCACCACAGAGGAATGAACCACCAATTACTTGGGCACATGTTCTGCAGGTGGACGGCCTTCCTGCAGCAACCCAGCCATGAGAGTACACAAACTCATGCAACCACCAGTTCTGGGAAATATCCACACACACTCTCCCATTCACACACACTCACAAACTACAGCCAATATACTATATCCAATTCACCTATACTGCATTTTTTTGGACTGTGAGGAAAACCAAAACACCCAGAGGAAACATTGTCCTATGAGGTGACAGTCCTATCCACTGCAGATACCACAAAAATAATACTATTAACTACAGTAAATCAAAACTATCACTTCACATTTGTCATCTTGGCAACAGCCAAAACAAAACAGTTACTTGTTTTGAACAAATTTACACAAAAGTAGAGGCAACAAAAATGTTCTCTTACCATTACAATCAGCAAATCTGTCTACACGGCTCAAAGCTCTATTTGCCTGGTTGATTATAATAGAACCATTCTAGCTCTATCATGTTGCTCACTTACAGAATATGTCAGGTACTACAACAGCACTAGCAAGAGCTGCAATATCACGAAAATCCAATTTTATTCCAAATTACCACTTATTACTTCTTTCGCT
The DNA here is from genome assembly GCF_903798145.1 of Danio aesculapii. Classification (NCBI taxonomy): domain Eukaryota; kingdom Metazoa; phylum Chordata; class Actinopteri; order Cypriniformes; family Danionidae; genus Danio; species Danio aesculapii. The sequence continues at coordinate 30,020,513 of NC_079455.1, read as the reverse complement.
TTGGTTCCAAGCTGCTTTCTGAGTGTCAGGCATACTCATTTCGCACCTTGTAGAGAAAGCATGCATCTGTATATCAAAACCCACTTATTAGGCACAGATGATGGTACTGACAGACTTACAGACTCATTGGAATGACTATTCAAGTCGTAAATCAATTCATGTACTCAACGGACATGTCTGAAATTCAAGCATGTAATGAGAATCAATCCAATGGCTCGTTTACATCTGGTCAATTCATGTGTGTTCACTTAATATATGTCCCCACTAAATGGATACTATTGTAATCTTCAAATCCTGAGCTAAATGCAACATTAAACTAATGTGTCGACTAAAACATCAGATGTGCCACATTTTATTTTTTGCTTATTTAACAGAAGCAGAAGCTTTATATCTTAAGCATTAAAATGATTTGATATAGCTATAGGCTTTTTACTTCACTTTTGTTCCAGTAAAACCTCAGCACAAGTGCACAAGGCAGCTCCATGATTACTCATTACAGGCTAAATGAAACATCTATTTTTGCCTTACAGATGCTTCCAAGATATCATTCAAAACTGTAAAGGGTTGGTATTAATTTGTGCATAACCTACTCTCCCAAAAACAAAGCACTGTGCCTTTCTGAATTTAATTCAAGTTTATTTGTATAGAGCTTTTCACAATACTTGTTTCAAAGCAGCTTCACAAAAGGTGCATATTATTAAATTACAATCAAAATCAGAAAAGTTATTAGTGACCATAACTTCATAAAATGCTTATTACTTTAACTAATTAACTAGTAACTAATAGCTTTTAAGAGTTAAAGTTATTATATAATATATATATATATATATATATATATATATATATATATATATATATATATATATATATATATATATATATATATATATATATATATATATATATATATATATATATATATACACACATATACATACATACATATATATATATATATATCATTTTTAAATAATTCAAGATTATATTGATTTGCCAGAGTTTACAAAAAGTTAACATTGTTGTCTTTAAATACTTCTATTAAAACGCTTAATAAATTGTTGTTAAATTGAATTAAGTTTCATCATTTCGATCAATCAGCCATGTTCTTTTGATTACTACACTTCATCCTAACCATCAAAATGGAACCAATACAAATTTAAAGAGTGAAACTTCATAGGACATTAATGCAGTCCTCAAAACCCATTTCAACTGATTCCATGAAAGAGTAATTCATTTTAGACCAGCGAGTTCATCTGTGACTCATTTGTGAGTGGTTTGATTCATTTAAAAGAACTGGCTCAGAGGAGTCGCTCAACCATAAGCTCACAACCCAGCTAAAACAATCTCTCTGATGTACAGCAAACAGTCAAAATAGCTCAATGTAGTGTTTGCGCCAAAAATATACTCCTAACCACTAACACAATAATAATGGCTATCATCACTGTAAAACCACAAAAAACACTCAGAACATGATGACTCAATATATTCAAGCAGAAAAATTACCGTGATTGTTTATGGTGTTCAAAAATTGGAGGATGTAGTGAGAGTAAATCCAAGAGGTCAAAGCAAAACTGCCTTAAAAGTGCTAAAGTTGAATTAGTACGGAGTAAAGATAAGCAGGGCGCAATTTAGTAATTAATTTAATGAACTTTGCTGGCATTAAAGAGTCAGCTTCATTGCTCTGATCACTCAAGGACACGCTGAAAAGCAATCATCCTAAAAATAATTCAAGATGATAATGATTTGCCAGAGTCTTTAAAGAGCTGATATTATGGTCCTCACCTACTTCCATTAAAGCTCTTCTCAAAAGGACGTGTTGTCTTTGTTCATCAGCATAAGACGTGCCAAGAACCACCGGCCTCACCAAAAAAAAAAATATATATATATATAAAAAGGTAAAAAGAACTGGATCGTGCTGCAGTTTCAGTTTGTGTCGAGCTTTATGGAGCATTTTAATCTTGGCATACACTGCAAATGTCAAGCCCATTTATGTTCACCATGTGTTAAGACACAAATCCGTTCTTACACTAGAGCAAGCAGAATGACTGTATATGATGCAGGGAAATATTTTTATGCACATCGTAAAATATGCATACAGAAATTTCCATAAGTCGGCTTAGTAAAAAAAACAGTTAAGTTCTCTTTTGCAGCTGACATTTTTTTTTTTTTTTTGGGGGGGGGGATGAGGGGGTCCACATCAGTTCCAATCATGTTCATTATTCAATAAATCACTGATATATCAACACAATATTAATACTGATAAAATAGGGACCAAAAGAAATATAGCAACATTTTATTTCCATTATTCGATTCCAGTTATGATTAAAATGTAAATCAAAATAATACTACTGCTACTAATGCTAATAATAATAATAATAATAATATTATTAATGATAATAATAATGATAGACTCAGAATGTATTTAATAAAATCAAAATAAACGTGCTAGTTAAATTATTAAACAGCATTATTATTTTTACACTTTAGTATTAATATTATTATTATTATTATTATTATTATTATTATTAAATAATTATTATTATTATTATTTTATTAACATTAATATTATTAATAATGTTATTATTATTAATGTTAATAAAAATAATTGTTATTATTATTTATTGCCGTTATTAAAGTTGATAATAACAATAATAATAATAGTATAGATAATTTTATGGACATTGATAATAATTGATCAAATAAGAAACGAGTAGATAGGATGATTTTATTTCCTTCGTTGTGAAGCTCTAAGCACTTGAATCTTCTAAAAACCTCTTCCATGACTTTCTGTTGAACCACATATCAGCTGTGAATGTGTCGCTATACTCACGGTCAGAGGTGTATTCAGCCTGTGTGGCCACAGCTGACGGCTGATGCTCTTCCTCTGCGTTAGTTGCCAACGCTGCAGTGCCATTATTCTGCTGTTGAGCTTTCCGAACGAGTGCTGCCAACGGGTGATCTGGATCAATGACCTGCAGAGGCTACAACACATGATAACATAGTCAATGGCCTGTGCACTCTCCTCAGCTTTGTGTTTAAGTTATGTGTTTAAGAGAAGCCTGTTCTGTGGAGTATAAATCTTAGAAACACATCAAAAATACTAATTACTCTTCAAATCATTTGTTTAAAAATGTATTTATCCCTGTGACTTAAGTATCTTTATTATACTCTTCAGTTCATGATCCTTCAGGATTCATTTTAATATTATGATCTGCTGCACAAGAAACATCTGTGATTGAATAGCAATAAAAAGTACTATTAAAATGTATTCACCTTTATTCACCAAGGACACAAGAAAAGTGGAAAGTAATCTAATGAAGCACAATGTAATTTAAAAAATGTATGCTGTATTTCTGTATGTATTTTTTAAACTTGCTTTTCATAAAATTCGCTTAAGTCTTCATGCGAAGGAGCTTACAAGTCCAACTTCTCTATGAAACTGTACAGGGAGGTTCAACAAATGGTAATAATAAATCTTTACAAACTGCTGTAATTAGCACCCAGATGAATAATACCAAAACCACCTATTTAAGTTTCTCTCTCTTAAAAAAAAAAAAACCTCGTACTCTAGCTCTAAATTCTCTGAGCACAAACAAGTTACTTTGAATAAATAGCACTTTTCATATATATTGCCTCTACTTGTTTGAATACCTCCTCAATTACAAGTCTCTTTGGACGAACGTGTCTGCTAAATGTAAATGTAATACTTTCAAAATGATCGCATAAAAACACTACCAGTCAAAAGTTTTGGGTCATTAGGATTTTTAAATGTTTTAAAGTATGCTTCTCCTGCTCACCAAGGCTGCATTTATTTTATAAAAAATACAGTACACAATTGTAGTTTATAATTTAATTTAATCATTTATTCCAGTGGTTTTAATGATGAACTTTCAGCTTCATTACTCCAGTCTTCAGTCACATGATCCTTCAGAAAAATCACTCTTATATTAATTATTATTATTATCATTATTATTATTAATGGTATTAATAATAATAAAAGCAAAAATGAAACAATCATACACATACAATAAGAAAGCAGTCATTTAAAATTGTAATAAGTATTTAACAATTTTTTACATTTAAATGCTGCCTTGATGAACAGAACTTAAAAAAAAGTAACCCCAAACGTTTGAAGGGTAGTGTATATAGTTTAAGTCAGAATTATAAGCCCCCCTTTGATTTTTTTTTTCTTTTTTAAATATTTTCGAAATTATGTTTAACAGAGTGTGTGTGTGTGTGTGTGTGTGTGTGTGTGTGTGTGTGTGTGTGTGTGTGTGTGTGTGTGTGTGTGTGTGTGTGTGTGTGTGTGTGTGTGTGTGAATATATATATTCACACACACACACACACATATATATATATATATATATATATATATATATATATATATATATATATATATATATATATATATATATATATATATATATATATATAACATTCTTATCAAGTGTTAATCTTTTCTCAAAGTTGGGTTGGGAGCCGGGTTTATTCTACGCAAGCTATGATGACTTTCACTTTGATATTTTGGAGCGGATGTATACCTGACCAGTGAGCCGTCTGGCAAAACATTTCCCTTCTGAATCAAATCAGCAGGATGCCCTTCTGGATCTTTCACTTACTTCAAAGACACTACTGACTATGTTTACATGGACATCTTTAATCTAGTTATTTGCCTTAATAGACAATAACATAATAAAGGTGTTTACGTGAAGTGCTTTCATGTAAGAGTTTCCTGTAATTTTGGGTGACTTTAACTGCAGTTCGGCAGTTTCACTTTCACTCATGAACATTTCATTCATGCCCCCGTGATAAACTGGGGTATTAGACGCAAATAAGGAGTAAGGACTGGTGGAAGAGTGGTATGGAATTTAATATCGCATGCCGAATGGAAAGAAAAAAACTTCTGCATTTCGCGGTGTGTGTGTGTGTGTGTGTGAGTGTGTGTGTGTGAGTGAGTGTGTGTGTGTGCGGTCCTTTACTGACAGCCACGTGTGTGGATCTTGTTGGAATATATGGCAAAAAGTCCTACATGATGGTAATAGTTTGATTGCGGTGTTTACTTCAATTATGCCACTAACATATGCATACTCCACATCTTAATTCCATTTCTGTTTAGTTCAGTTATGACTTTAGTCGGATTAAGGTATTAAATTTTTTTTTTTAATGAAAAGTTAGTAAACACAAGTACATCTTACTGAACATAATTTATTTTCATTATCATAGTAGAACAGTTTCTCAAGCAGTTTGCATTTTGGAAACCGGAGATGAGCCCCCTGGCTTGAGATACCAATTTAAAATATTGTTGTCTGTAATGCAGCAAGTCCAGAGACTGTTGTGTAGTCCATGATTTTATAAGAAATTGACTTTAATGCATGATATGACTAAAAAGTGGTCATAAATAAATATTTTCTTAATTTAAACGAGTAGCGGCTTGGACCTAGAAACAGTCCTCCATATATTAAAACTTACAACCATACAATCCTAAAAAAATCCTACAAAAAATAACTAAATAAAAATAATAAAAATCATTTGTATCCATTTCCACAGAGCTATAAAGTCAGAAAACATTGTTAATTCTAAGGATCATTACTAACCATTGAGACCCAATAATAACAGATCATAACAGGACAGCAAATCAGAACATTGAAATGATTTCTGATGGACACCAAAAACTGGAGAAATAATGCTGAAAAATCAGCTTAGAATCTGAGGAATAAATAAAAAATTAAACTACATCCAATAAGAAAACAAATATTTAAAACTTTCAGAATATGTTACACTGTCTTTCCCATTGTGATGTGGCATTGGTAAGCAGAACAGGCTTCTTGTCAAACATTTTTTTTTTAAATAAAGTAAAAAACACCTATTTAAAAACAAAAAGGAAAAAAGTAAATGTTTTTGCAAGTAAAAACACCACAAGACTGTATTAAGCCTATAAATCTGATTCTAAATCCAGCCAGTATTTTTGTGTGGTCCCTTTGGAGGCAATTCACCATTTTGTAGTTCTTATTTCTCAGGTGGCTTCCTGGCAAATCGGTCCAAGCTTCAAGCAGTGTTTGGCTGCATTTGCTTCTTCCTCTTGTCCATATGAGACAGAGCTCCAACCGCGTATGAGGTAGCCAGTAATACACTGCAAGAATAAGACATCTAACACACTGGGACGTCCAAAAATTTCAAGTCTGCTCTTGTCTCTCCCCAGTATTTCCTGCCACTGGATGTCACTCCATGCTTTATAGACTTCTGCATGCTGTCATCACTTCTGCTTGTTGCCGTCCTGCATGAACGCTTCTTTGCTTTCCCTGTGAGTCCACTTCTTTTTAGACGACATGCTGAACACGCAATTTCACTCGATTTCCTCCTGTCCCCTAAGGAGGTGACCTTTTAAGTACTTTCACCAGCTTTTTTGCCTTCCGATACAATTTCTGTCTAGTCCTGACAAATGTCTACAGTGTACCATGACAGCACGTCTTTAAAATTCACTTTTCCAGCTTGTTGCTCAGTGAATAAAAATGTATATTCTAAGATATAACATGAAAGTGATGACAGAATATTTGTTTTTGCACTATTACTTCAACACAGGCTTATTCAGCTGAATATGCAATGCTTATTTTATCCACCAGAGGTGCTGTTTTACAATTTTGAATATCCTCTTGAATATTCATCACACCTGCAGAAATGATTCCTCAAGGGCTCATATTTCAAGCTTCCAATGAATGAGCTCTCTGGGTTTGAAAAAAAAATCCTAGACTGCAGGTATGAAATTACATTTATTATATTCCCATTCATACAGACTATAAAAAATGAATGAGAAAGGACAAAAGCATGCATAAGAATGGCGGTACGACAAAGCCATTGATCATTGAGTCCAAAAAGTTTTGTTTTGAATGCATTGCATTTACCTAAGCATCTAGTTTTCTGTGATGGATTGAACATTGCTATTGCAAAGCTTGATGATTTCAATATGTCAGGGAAGTCATTTAGCTGGCTAACACAAATGAGGTCTTGTGGAAATTGCAAAAATGATTTACGTTTTTTAGGAAAGCATAATTTAAATGGGTTGAAAAATGATAAACAAAGCAACACATGCATCGTCACAGCTGTAGAAGGTCTTGTTAATTAAAAACCTACCTCCTAATAATTGTAGATCTTATTAGGTTTAAAAATATTTTGCAATGAATAAAAGTTAATAACCTTTTTCTTTTTTTCCTTAAAATGCTAATGTGTAGACGTGTATAATATAATATAGATAATATAACAATTAGTGCTGGGCAAATATTTATTGCAATTAATCTCATACAAAATAAAAGTTTGTTTTGACAATTTATGTGTGGAGGGCGACACAGTGGCTTAGTGGTTACCACTGTCGCCTCACAGCAAGAAGGTCGCTGGTTGGGTCAGTTGGCATTTTTGTGTGGAGTTTGCATGTTCTCCCCATGTTCACGTGGGTTTCCTTCGGGTGCTCCGGTTTCCCCCACAGTCAAAAGACATGTGATATAGATGAATTGAATAAACTAAATTGGCTGTAGTACATGTGTGTGCATGTGAGAATTCATAAGTGTTTCTCAGTACTGTGTTGCGGCTGGAAGGGCATCCGCTGCATTCATCCCCTGATGAATAAAGGGACTAAGCCGAGGGAAAATGAATGAATGAATTTATGTGTGTGTACTGTGTATATTTATTTTGCATGTATCAATACACACATGCATATATTTGAAAAATATTTATATTTAAATAAAAAATATTAATGTACATGTTAAAAATTCTATAAAAATATCTATGTAACAATTGTTTTTGTAGCTTTCTTTGTATGTGTAACATTTAGTTGAAGTCAGAATTATTCACTATATCCCCCCCCCCCCCATGTTCATTAAAACAAACAGGAAAATACTAAATAAACTGACACAATTTCAAAATAATAATAAAACACTGCCAAATGATAATCTTATATAAATGATATGTATTTTCAAATATTTCTTTCTAATGGTTTACTATCTGGAATAACCCGTTACCAACTAAAACAACCGGTTCTTTTTTTCTTATCTTTTCCTTTCTATGCTCTGTTTTTGTTTTGCATTGTTGTTTTTCTTTTAAAAGGAAAACAAAGAGTTTTATTTTGTCACAATTGTGCTACATCTCAAGAAAAATATTGTTTGAATAAAATGAACATTAAAATATTTAAAAATACTGGCATAGTAAGCATAAATGAAAACTAATCTTTCAAATTCTTTCAGATTATCTTAACGTGCTATGCAAACCTGTTAAACCTTCTTCATCATTTAAAAATGCAGGACTGGTTTCCTGAGCTATTATTAGGTTATCAATTCACCATATCAAGATGTAAAAAAAAAAAAACTCGCAGAGAGATGAATGTTAAAACCCCTACTCTTCCCTTAGCATCAAAACACTCAGTTTAATACTTACTGTAACAACCACAAGCCACACATTCCTTTAAATAATTACACTGGCATTGGCAAATAAAAACAAATAAATAAATAAAAAAGTTTATTTAAAGCTCATGATTGAAAATCAAACTTTCTACTATTAAGCCGAAAGCTGAAGATTTCTATTAGGAAACCAAATCAGATAACATTAGTTTATTTTACAAGCTTTTATCTCTGTTGCCTCTCTGTGGCACTCTCTTTAAAAAATGACAGAGCAACTCAGATTAAACATACAGAATATTAGATGAATAAATCAAAGCTATGATGAGAACTTCATATCCTTATTTGAACAAATATAGAAAAAAGCGAGAACACTTTGATGTCAGATGCTTTCATATCAGGCCCAGTTCTGCCAAGGAATAGAACAACTTAAGAGCAATTTGACGTAAATGTATGGCTTTGAACACTTATCAATTGCATTCTAAATTAATGGTAATAATCTTTTTTAAGAGCTTAGTGTGCAGTGCATAACGGGGTGTAAAATAACACGTCATCGGTCTTTTGGCTCTTATGAACATGTAATGATTAAGCATTTTATCCAAGACACAAGGTTTGTCATCATATGGGGAATGTTTGAAACCATACCTTTATTATTTCCTCCAGACGAGAGCACTTCTTGGGTGCAAACAGACTCGGGTGCAGGTAGTTTCCATCCCCGTCATCATCGTCATCTGATTCATCTGACTTTGATTCTGTGGCAATAAATAAATAAATTGTTTGGGTTATTAACTGACAACTTATAAGATTTGGTTGTTATTCTGAAAACAAATGAATTAAACTCTTGTAAAATATATCATAAACATAGTTTTAAACCCAGTGGGAAAAAAAGCAATCCTACAAATATTTTAATTTAAAACTTCTTCGTTATTGAAATGTATTTAAAGTGGTTTTCTACAACATTTACAGTTTTCAGCTCCACTTTTTGTTTAATGTATCGCTTGCACTATAAAACATTTTTAACTTGTAGTTACTTTTAAAGCTAAACAATATCAAAGGATTTTTAGTAACTGAATCTTAAAGAGGGTGACAATACAATAACAATACAACAATACAAAAACAATACAAAGTGGAACAGTGGGGGTTAAATCTCAAATTTAAATAGTATTTATATCTTTTAGAAGGCTGTGTGACAATTATGAATAATTAACACACAATGTAGATTGATATGAAAGTTCAAGGACTTTATTTAAGCTAAGTATTAGGCCTGGGAGATTACCCGAAGGTGATTTTAATGCACATTTTGTCAGTAAAGCCTACTAAACCTCCGGCATGTGCTTTCAGATTGAGCAGCATTTACTGCACAGAGCCTTGAACACTGATGAGCTATGCAAAAATCTGATTTAAAATTGAAAGTTTTAATCAGAAGCCATAGTACACTGATAAGCTACGCAAAATCAAAATGGGTTTTAATCAGATGATAATAACATGAAGATAATCTATCTGATCATGAAGTGACGCATAAGTGGATTTTACTACTACAAACCTACTTAGAATAAATCCTTCTGTGAGATGATTCTGTAGTCATGTGATTAATAGTCAAAGTGAACCAATGCAAGAGGTTTAATCTATTGTTTATAATAAAATGCTACAGGGATTTCTTCATTGGTGTTTAAAGTTTCCACGAGAGTGCCCTCTGCCTTTTTTTAGCCAAAAAAACTGATAATTGGTATGCAAAACAATGTAGCGTGAGTAACTGATGAGGAAACACAACTGGGCTGTGCTTCTAGATTAGATTAGATTAGATAGATTCAACTTTATTGTCATTACACATGTACAAGTACAAGGCAACGAAATGCAGTACTACAGAACTCTATTATTGAAAGAACAGCTAAAATGTGACATTTATGGATTTGCATTAGTGCTGTAACAATACTGGAATTTCGGTACCAATCAGAGCTGGAATATTAAAAACCTCCATGTCAGCGCTAAAAACATGTTAGCGCTTAAAGGACATTTGTAAAAATCTCAGTCCTGATTGGTACCGAACTCGATACTTTTGACAACACAAATTTATGCTGAATGGTAGTATCATTGGCCCATAACAATATATGGTACATATAACTCTCAGTGTGTTTGTGTGCTTTCTATACGGTTTCTATTCTAATTTGCAGGGTAAGTGAAATTAAAGTATTAATAGCAGAGTGAAAAAAATTATTTTCCTTACCTGTAAATGTTAATTTAAGTGTAAAGGGGAAGGGCTTAAATTTTTAAGAAATGGGACACCACTACAGCACGTGCCATCATATGTTGTTGTGAGCTCTTGCTTTATATGAGATCGACGATCGCAAATGATTTAGTTATTCCAGTTGCATTCTTTTTTGGTATTTATCTTCAGGAAATCACTTAGTGCTTATATCATGTTATCATTTATTTATTTATTTATTGCCATATCAGCAACTTTTGGCTATTTCATGGCAAAATGGATATACATAAAAATATTACATAATAAAAACTAATTCGTATTACAATAAAAAGTTACTTAGACAAATATATATTAAATTATAAAAATATAAATAAATTAAATTCACACAAAAATATATTCAAAGTTAAATATGATTTTTCAGATTTTTCAATTGTTTTCAAACTTCCACATTCCAACAAAATATGTTTGATGGTAAGAGCAGTCTGGCAGTAATTACATTTAGGTGTGTCTTTGTTATTGAATAAAAACAAATTAGTCAACCTAGAATGTCCAATTCGACATCAAGTACTGTATAATATCATGTTATCAATGATATAAAATGGCAAGAAGATCGTAACCATACTGTGCATTTACAAAGTGGCCATATTCATCTATGTAATCACATGAAAACAACATTAACATTATACCAGACACTGTAAAATGGTCATTCTCAGCCACTAGACTTTTCTGACAGGGTATTCGAGTGCCATCGAGTGACAGATGTAAAAGTATGTTGTAGGACTACTATACAGGAGTTATTATTATAGATTATAGATAAAAAAAAAAAAGATCAAAAACCGCTAATTTTTGCTAAGCATGACGCTAAAACAGAAACGCCGTTATGAATGTATTAAAACATGACCTTGTTTGTAGTGGATATTCATATTAATGACAAAAAATACTATTTATTATGACAAAACATGCTATTGTTGTAGATGGTGTATTCTGGGAAATTTTCGTACACCTTGGTTTCGAGGATGGTTCTGAAAAATCTGTTTCGAGGGCTAGCCCTTCTCCTTAGCCCTACGCCTTCAAGCTAAAGAGAATTAGGACACCCCTACCCCTTTCACTTGATTGCGCAAAACGAGGGGTAGGAGTAAGGGGAAGGGGAAAGGCTAAGGGGTAGAATTGGGATTGGTTCGAAATCGCAGAAGAATATTCTCAAGATGGATGTAAAAATTGACAAATTGGAGCTCTAAAAGGGACATGACGGTTTTAAATGACTGAAGAATGGCTGTGGGTGCAGTACATCGATCGTAAATGCACACAATTTACATATCTGTAAATATGTTTTGTTCTGTTTATATATGATCCAAAAATTTATATCTTGAAATAGATGGAAATATAAGGGGATTGTGCATTGTTTCTATGGAGATCCCAGTGTAGCTGCCATTACAGCCCATTATTTTTTTCCCCGTCAGATCTCCGAACAGTTCATGTGACCAAAAACTATCAATTAAATACTTTCTCCACTGCTTGCATGTGAATAATTGGCATGTGCGCCATAAGATGCCAACCACTGTAATAAACCGTACCGCATGCAATACATACCCTGTTGCTGGTCCTGCTTGCCCTCTGAAGCCGGCGTGTATCTCCCTTCCTTCATAGCTCGTAGAATGTGCTTGTAGTAAGGGTTCAGGTAGTGGTCAAACCGCAGGAAATCAAACTGGGAGTTTCCAGCCTGCTTTGCCTTCAGCACAATCTCAAATTGGGCCCCCTGCTTGCATACAAAGTTGGCGGTGCGCTCGATAATAGCATGAGTCTTGGTGGTCGCAGGCTGAAATAGATGGCAAAGGAATGGGGGTAAACAAGACTGACACTCCGAAATGGATTCTAAGAGAACAGGGCATTTAAAATAAATAAAGATTAATTAGAAAATTTGCATGGGGGAAAACTGGTATAGAATATTTATCTTCAATGTCTTCAGGCTTTTTCTAGCTAGTGTGGTTTACACACAAACAATTTATGTGTGAGCGGCGCTTTATGAATCTAACCAGGGACGTCATTAATTCCTTTCCTGCAACACATGCAGATTTAAAAGAGTCACAAATCTTTCAAGCTGCAGACGAAATCATATTCATGTGCTGAGCTGATTTATGACGATGCACTATTTTGAATGACAAATGCTTTCATTCGTGTTACGGATTTGAAAATGACACATATCCTTCATTAGAGGAATAGACTATGAATATTGCAAGAGAAGAACTTTTCGTAGGCCTGCACTTGAGCTCCGGTGTCCAGGTAAACAGAGATTCTATTGCTTCCAAAGCCCCAGAGACCAAGAGATAGAAATCATGACTTGCTAATTCGAAGATAACCCAATGTTTGTCTTCAAAATCAGATCTTTTGTAGCTTCGAGCTATGTGCTGTACAATAAGCTAGGTAATCAGAGCAGCTGAGGATTAATAATTCACAATGCTCCTTCAAAGCACCTCGCAGACTTGAAACTAATTGGGGTTTTCAAGCCTGAGAAGCTGAAGGTTTCAACTAATCCTTCAACCTTGAAACGAATATGTCTCCCATCAACTTAAAATAGCCAGACTGTGGTATGTTGTTGCAACACTGGATAGGGAAGCATTTGTGTTGCCATGTTTCAAGTAAGGCCTTAGTGGGGAAAGTGCTGACAAATCCCTGGTTTAAGAGGATAAATGAGGGACATGGAGACTCTTGAGCTTTTAGGGAAGTATAACTTGGCGGGATCAACTTGCTTTCAGCTACAGGCACAGTAAAAAAGAAATCATCAGTGATTGTATGTGGCTTCCAAATGAGGGATCCTGCGGAGATAAAAGCCTGTGTCTGGTCTGTACAGATTGACGTTAGCAACCCACCGTGTGCACACGGCTTATACAAAGGTATTCCTTTATAGCTTACAATCAAACTCTTCTGAATGGAAAATAACAGAGAATAATATTTATCTGCTACACAGTCATGAATGGCCTCTTAATGAGTGCAAATCTACAAAATTGAGGTTTAAATTATCAGACATCCAGCAATAAAAAAACAAATTAAGTACATATTAAATTATAATATGCAGGGGAATGCAAGTAGGGATGAATAATATATTGTATCTATACTGATTATCTGAACATATTTCGTAATTGATCTGGATTGTGGACATTTAATAGGACATAATTTCCAAGATTTGTCTCACTAACATTAAAAGTTAAGCTTTACAACAATAACGTAATAGTATTTTAATTACACTGTTATATGTATTCTTTAGCAATTCTAAAAATGAATATGCCTTTTCATGCTGTATGTTACAATGGTGACATGATGTATATAGTAAATTGTGAAATTGCTGCTTTTTTATGTAAAAATGACTTATTTTACTTGGTTAATTTTTAAAAACATTAATAAGGAGTTAATATAGAAACCCCACATGAATGTAGGTCAAAGACGAGACATTTAATTTTTGTATTTAATGCATTTCACAAAAAAAATGCACAAAAGCACGCACATCCCTCTAAACAGTGTGCTCAGCAAAAACAGCAAAAATATATTCAAAAGGCGGCAACACCAAAGCTCTTAAAAAAATACAATTAATTAAATTAAAAAGGCTAACACAAAGCGTGTAACATTTCAAGCACACCAGCTTTTCATCAGACTTTATCAGGTCTGATGAAGAGCTGGTGTGCTCAAAAATTACACTCTTTGTGTTGGCCTTTTTAATTTAATTAATTGGTATTTTTTGGAGCTTTAGTGTTGCTGCCTTTTTAAATATGTATCCATTTTGAACATGAAATTGCACTTGATTGCAATGAAATTTACAAAAACGATTTGGAAAGCAAGTTAAATTCAGGTAAAGGGTCTCCTTTAATTTTCTTTTGTGAGAAGAAAATGTCACGTTTCTGTAAAATAATGTTCCATCATTTAGCAGAATATTCAATGTCATGTACAAATTATACATGATGGGTAAAACCTAATTTAATGGAGGATGACAAAGCATAAACATTTATTACAATTTATTAGTATTTTTAGAGAGTTTTTTTTTTTGGTATGTCACCAAGTGATTATTGTTCAAAATTTGCTCATCATGTTTTCTTGGTAGATAAAGTGTTACACTGAATAACCTTATTTTAAGTGGATATTTTCTTTAAATCATGGTTCAAAGGTTAAAATGTGATTCAAGTCTACATATTAATTTATTTACACAAAACAATACATAAGCCATCAGCTATTTATCAAATTAAGTCTGAATTAACTAGTATTTACTACCAAATGTTCTTCAATATTGTGAACAACTTTTAACTGAAACTAGTGGTTGAAATGAAGGGGTTAAAAAAAAATACTCAGCTCATCAAACTTTATGGCATTCCAGAGCAAAAGCGACTTTTCAGATTTTGATTAAAGATACAAACTATACTTTTTTTTCTGTATTTTCACTTGTACATTTCGGAGATTTATTCTTGACCTCAAGATTAGGATTGTGCATGGACAATAACATTTCATGACAAGTTTTGCAGCCGTAACATCCTACATAGAGTTTTAATATTGTACACAACTGTACAAAATGAGTATACTTCATAATGCTCACCAGCTCAACATCCGGAGGGATAAGAAGGCCAGGAGGAGCCACAAACGGCTCTTCACTCTCTTCCTCCAGCTGCTCTTGATCTGTGAAGGGGGTGAAAGGTGGGAAAAAACAAAAGAACATACAAAATCAGATCGACAAGCCACAAAGCATAAAGAATGAGAGAAAACACACACAGAGAGAAAGAGAGAGATACAACCATGAAGTTTCTTTGTCTAAGAGCACTTTAGAAGAACGCCACTTTAAGTATCATTTTGAATTACTCCAACTTTCAGAGACACAGCAAGCCCCATCAGCTTTGCTTACCACTCGTGCCTCCATGCACTCTTCCAACCTCTGCATCCACAAATTGGCCAGGACAGGTTAAAAAAAAAAACATTAAAATTTGATGTTGAACTCTGTGTGAAGGGGAAGGGAGGCTGGAGATGGAAACACATTGCTGGTGCATTAGAGCCAAAGATACAGTTGGAGATAATTCAATTAATAGTAGTTACAAAGTGCACATTACCAGTCTCATTTTCCTTCAAACTATTGTACATTCTTTTATGGAAAAAAAAATATTTATTTGTTTTACAATTACTGGTATTGTTTTATTTTATATTAAAAACGTAATAATAGAATAAAGTGTTGTCAATTCTGTTCAATTTGCTGTTTTTTTCCATTAAAAAACACTACAAAAAGTACAGAGAAGAGAACCGTTAAAGTACCGAACTGATGAAAGTGGTATCGATAAAAGTAATGTTACCATTACAACCTTAACGATCCAACAAAACATTGCAATGTCAGTTTCGTGCTGCCCTAATGGAGTTATACAGAAAGTTATACAGAAAACACTGGAACACGAAAAGTAATAAACACAATATCTCCCAGATATAATTCAGCAAATATAGTTAAATATCCAGATCTGCTAGTCAATCTACTAACCATTTCTTTTTTAACCAAAAACATTTTCAGGCTATTTTATATTCTTTAAATCATTATATCATCTACTCACTCGGAATTTCGAAAATTGTTGGTAACCAAACATTTGATGGTAACCATTGACTTCCATGGGAAAAATACTAAGGGTGCTTTCACACCTGTTTTGTTCCGAAACAGGGATTAAAATTGTTACAATGTTGCACTTTGTACTTGGTGCAGTTTGCTTTCACACGGCAAAGTTTCTAAGCGGATTAAAAGAGTTAAAACAAGCCAGATGCGAGTTAACTCTCCTCACATTGGTCAGAGTTACACGGTTTATTAGTCCCACTCAGCTGTCATGCGTCCGTATTTTAATTTATGACAATGAGCAACAAGACGTTATAAGCGGAAAGCTGCGCTTTTATTTTGAATGGTGACACCCACAGACATTGTCATCAAGTATAAATCAGAGGTAAGACTTTCTCAAACAGAGCCCTTGGCTATAATTATGCATTATAGGCTTTACATTATAGAGAGAAATACCAAATAAACCAAGACTGCAGTTCGGTCAGTTTTTCTAACGGATCTACGAAACAGACGTATCGTGAATCTGCTGGTGGAGTGATGACGCGTCGGTTTCTCATTATTATTCATAGCCGAGTTTTCTTATCCAATGATAAGACCCTGCTTCTTAATTATTTATGAGAGCACGTGCTTTCCGAAGGCAAGGCAGACCTGCCAAGCTGTGAGACCCAATGACTGGGTGAGACAGAGGCAAGCAGTATTTAGTTGTTCATGAAGTGTCATAATGTTATGTTTCCATGATTCACAGGGTTTGTTGCATGTTTTCCCCCACAATGCTGTCAGAGCCGATACAGCAAAGCTGTTGGATTGCAAATTACTGTTTATTCCTTTGCATTTTAACTTTGTAAACTATAAAATCATTCATCTCCTTACGGTTTGTGCCTCATTTTGTGAGCCAGCTGACAACAGTTGTTCACTCCCCTTTTTCCTCTGCTCTGCCGGCCACGCCCACTCTTCCCTCTGCTCACAGCACTCCATGCCTATCTCTGAGAACTTTTTGAAAAAATTCTGAGGTAGACTTGAACCGAAAGAGGGGGGTTTCACGGACCTTTAAAAGGCATTTTTATCAATCCGTACACAAGCTGATGATACTGAAAACAGATAGGGTCTAAAGCGCTCTATGACTGATTTCAGAGGTAGTTCAGAGGTTATATTCATTTGATGGGATTTCTTTTTAATAGTTAAATTGTTGTGATGTTAAACATTCAAACATCTTTCAAAGATTAAACAAATCAGCCAATTATACCATCTTTAAAAGCTTTCAATCAATCCGCCTACACCTGGATGCTCAAATCCCTTGATGTCAAGAAATCCTTAGTAAATACACTAGAATTATAACTAAACATTTTATTAACCTAATGAGCTTCTTGTAGATACAAAGTGGAACATTAGAAAACATGACTTTTTTTTCCAGTGCATTGTATACAGTAAGCCAATCAGATTAAAGCTTAGCAAATTGAGAAAGTACTTTCCAATTTCATGACCAATTTCAGATGTTCGGTGAAAAGACTGTTGTGCCGTTTGAGGCTGATGAATTTGAACGATCTTCCATTGAGTGAATAAAAGCTGTCTGGATTCCAGTTCATCACAGTCATGGTAAGAAAAAGACATCAATGACACTAGATGACAGTGTGTGAGTGTAGCAAGTCAGTGGATAAGGACTGTTCGCCATGGGCCAAATGTCTTGTTCTCTACAGAGTGCTGGTGCGAGTAGGATTGAATGAGAAGCACAAAAGCATAAAGAATGATTACTGTTCATTTTAGAAACTCATTTGTCACTGTATTTCCACTCAAGACAAGCTCTGAGGACTCAAACTAATTCCAGGCTACCGTGTTTATAAAGCAATCAGCCATAGAGTGCGATGTTTTGCTACAAGCCTTCAGTGGTGAACCGCCGGACCTTGCTGGTCATTAGCAGTCTCAGCATAACCACAGCCTGGCTCGCTCACTCTTCAACAAACTTTAAGATTTTCAGTGCCTTGAGGCTTAAAAACGATACTTATTTGACCTAAGGGAAATAGCCTCGTTTCATCCCAGAGCATTTTGAAGTTCGTAGGCTAAAGTCTGTCTGAGGAGAACAGAAACTAGTCTCAGAAAGAGAATCTCCTCAGGCTGACTCGCGAGCGGCAGTTCAAAGTGAGTGTGTGTGTTTTTTTGAAGTTGTGTGGTTTCTTGTAGGGATCCCACCTGCTTCTTTGCTGGCCTCGTCTTCTTCAGTGGGCTGGGAGGGATCGTAGTAGTCTGCGCTGTAACGGAAGGCCACGGCATTGTAGGTGCCTTCATCTGCTAAAGCTTCACTCAGTCTTTTATACTCTTCCTCTGCAAATAGAAAAAAATAGAAAATTCACATGAACAAAAATCCACTGCTTATCTTTTGAATTATCTGCAATGCTCAGCATTCTCATATATTCTCTTTATAGTTCTCAACGATTTTATGACTGATTCACAATGCTGCAAAGTTTTAAAACTTCTGATGTTGGAGGATAGATTAATGGATTTTTGCTGCAATTATAACTGTTTTTCTCACTGTTTCAACTGGGTTAAAATAATGATCCTAAAACTTCACACAAGTCATCATTTATTTTCCCTTGTGTAGCTTGTTGAACACAAAAGATAATTTTTGAAAAATATTGGTTCCTGGGATCCATCAACTTCCATGATAGGAAACAAATACATTACGCAAGTCAATAAGTAAAGGCTGACTTATACTTTCGCCTGGCATCATGGACCTCCGCTGACTGCGCAAAATGGACGAGGCTTTTATACTTGACACGTTCGCCACTATGATATTCTTTAAAATGACGAATTTTATAAGAAAGCAACCGCAAAATCAGACAGATAAACATAGAAGTAGGAAGTTTCCAGAACTATGTCATATCATTAATATTGTTCAAGATTATTAAACCAATTATTTTTACAAATTATTGTAATGATTATAAAAATAATTTAACAATCAAACTTTGATGCATCACTTGCTTTTGTTCATATCTCAGACAGTTCTAGCTATTAAAGTTTGTTAAAATATTAATGACAATAGAACATGGGTTGCTCTACAAATATATATTTTTTATTTTGGAAAGAATAAAAGCAAAAAAAAAAAACTTATTAAAAAATACTGACTGTTCAACAATTCACAAATTACTGTCTGGCTAGTTTGTCTCCTCTACTTATATGCTAAAAAGGCAATAATGGTCCAACATTTCTGACCATTATTACTAATAAAACCTAAAAAAACAGGACTTCAGTATATTGTAAACCGACAGGTTCAAATTTTCTTCTCCAGTTATCAAAGAAATAATGTGTTACTTCATTTTAGTTTTGTAACTATCAGCTTGTTTTAAATACAAAATTGTAATTTATACATCAGTGTAAATCCTATGAATGGTGGAAAAACTAATTATGTAATTGGAAAATTAAATTCTGTAATTATAGCAAATTTATCCCTCAAGTTTTTCTAAACTTTTCAAGAAAAACTTTCTGCCTTTCCCACTGCTGTAGCAATTTTAGCCAAGAATTATTGACCATCTGGTTATTTAGCGCTGTGCTGCGTGAACTGTTCACTCAAGTGTCAAAAAATTGTGCACTCAGTCGAAATCATATCGGTTGCACCCAAAGCGAACCTCAACACAGTCAACACAGTCAACACAGTCACCGCTCGCACTAAAGCGAATACGTAGAGTATAAATCAGCCTTAAAAGCAACCAACATTTTTCCAAATATCTTCTTTTGTGTTCAACAGAAGTAAAGAGTTAATAATGACAGATTTTTTATTTTGGGGTGAACTATCCCTTTAAGTTACACAACAATACTTTTGAGTGCTATCCATTTTCAGTTTACATTCATCATTCCTGTTTTTGAAAAAGAGATCTGTAATATTCTAAAATATTACAAAGCTTTGTAATGTTTTCTCTATAAATCATAGAAAGGTTTCTATAAACAACATAGTCCACATATATATATATATATATATATATATATATATATATATATATATATATATATATATATATATATATATATATATATATATTGATCCAAGGTTTACACCGTAATGAATTACGCCATTAAGAAGTATCATTCCGGTGTCTTGATTGGATTTTACACTTATAAAAACAGTGTATCAGAATCAGAATCAGAAAGAGCTTTATTGCCATGTATGTTCTCACATACTAGGAATTTGTTTCCGTGACAGAGCTTCTACAGTGCAACAGGATTACAGAGACAGGACAAAAAACAGATAATAAATATATTTAAAAAAAAAAAAAAAAATAGAAGTAAGTAGTGAGTGCAAATATACAGATTGACAAGTGTATGTACATGTATATGTATATACAACGTTATATGTGCAGCTGTTATGTGCAAATTGGCATGTAAAGTGTGTTGTTAAATAAGTGTATATGTGTGTAAAAGTGTATAGCAAGTAGTGATGTTGGTTCCGCAATTATTATCATCAAGTGTTCATCAAGTGTATTGATTAACTCATAGTAAAGCAGCACAATATTTTGTTTTAGCATCAATATTGCAGTGTGTGCATCTGCAAGCGTTACATCTGCAATATGGAGCCAGGATTATTGTTGACCAGGGCTACAGTTGAAATAAAATCTGAACTTTAAACTTTTGCAGTAATTCCACAGATTTACTAGAAATTGTATCATTTGAATGAGATTTTAAGATCTGTGACTTTGTACGCCAGTTTAAAGCATTAAGAGACATAAATTTATAATGTTTGTAAAGATTTATTATATTTATGTATAATGTCATCTGGTTAAATAGGTAATCTCAATATGTATCGCAGAAAAATAAATATTGCAATGTCTGTTTTTTACAATATCATACAGCCCTAACACATAGGTTAAAAAAATGCATGTTGTTGGCAAATCAAATGCTATGGCAATTAATTTAACCATAACCAAAGCAAAAACAATAGCTTAACTAACCCCAAAACGACCTTCTGAAGATTGCTTTAGTTCCCCTTGCATATTCACAACCAATCTGTGCATGCAAACAGCAACAGCATGTCATCCTCTTTATTAATCTCACTACACGATCACAAATACTAAAACAGCAATATAGAGCACAAGGACAGTTCAATATTAAACTATCAAAATGCTTTATTGCCGCTTATGGGATGTTAATATAGACAGCTTGATAAAAGTTTAACGAGGTTGGGTTTTCCCCTGAAGGGCAAATCCACATGATGACTATAGAGATAATGACTACGGCGTACTGACACTATCAGCATAGGACATCATAAGTCACTACCACTTACTGCACACTTTACTTTAAAGGCTGTTAAACTCGAGTCGAGGAGCATCATTTTTGACTTTTTGAACCTGTTGATGCATGCTGATGAGCAAAGACTAAGGGTTCCCTTGTTCAGTAGTCAGGGTGCTGATCAGGGTATCAGCCATTTGAGGTCTGTCTCAAATTGCTAAATTCCCTGAAAAGTCCCACAATGCAACATGAAAATCAGTGAGCATCGATGTGCACTTCTTTCCCTCAACAGAATTCTGGACCATGAATTTGATAACACAATATATATCATGATAATAAACATTATTGATATTGTGGGCACTTACAAACTTTACTTTACACTTTACTTAAAGGGAGAGTTCGTAAGTCTGTCATGACATCTTTATAATCATGACATGACATATTTTGTGCATGCTTATGATAATTGTCATTAGTTATGTCCTTTTAAATTACTGTTTGAGATGTATTTGTTATGACAATTTGACAAACAAATACATCATAACTTCTCCTTGTCATGACAACTACTTAGCATTACCGACACAACATAACTCGTCATAACTCTTTCATAAACATGATTATCAAGACACCAATATTATTGTATCATGAATGTTTTTAATCACATTTTGTATTTTATCATTCAAAATTCACAATAAAATACTTTATTACTAAAAAAATATATATTCAATATTAAAAGTTTTTATAACATTTATAATACAAATAATTTTATTAGTGCCATTAATATTTAGACAATTACATTTTGATGACAAATTCAATTTGTACCCCAGCCAAGAAAAAATATTAATGAAGTGGTTATGAAAATCATGACAATCATGTTTATTACAGATTAATGATAAGTTATCTCAAGTTGTCAAAAGACATCTCAAACAATTTCACTTTTGCATTTAAAATTACTAGGGCCAGACAGAATCTGCGGACATTTTTTGCTATTTCTGCGCAGAATTTTGGTAAAAATATGCAGATTTATGCAGAATGATTTTGGGAGTATCATAGCTAAAACCTTAATATATGAAATAAAAGTAATACATTTTTAACTTGTATTTAATGTTTTCAAGGCAAATCCAATTAGATCCACTTTATTTGGTAAACAAAGCAAGTCTCTCATATAATATCTACTAAAAGACAGAAAATATTACTTTACAAACTATATTGTAAATAAATCATATGAATATTTTCATATTAGTCAATAATATTACTGAAATTAATTTATAAACTCAAATATGAATTTACACACATTTACACAAGTAAATAAACAGAATCAATGATGGGCTAAAAATCTGCGGAATTCTGCGTGTGCAGACTCTGCCTAGACATAACTCATAACATGACAATTGACGACAGCTTGCATAAAATTCCATTCATATTCATGACGTGTAATGTCATGAGTATAAATGTTTCATGACAGTATAACAAATACTCCATTCAAGTAGTGCTACTTTTAAACTTTTAGACTGCCTTTTAAAAAACATTCACATTGTACTTGCAGTAGTGTTTATAACAGTGCTAAATACTTGGAGACTTAGGGCCCTATCATACACCCGGCAGCCGGCACAATACGGCGCAAGGCGCGATGCAATTGCTGTTTGCTAGATTCAGCTTGCCGCAAAAATTATTTTCACATTTTGCGTCACGTGGTTTAAATAGCAAATGCATTTGTGCTCATACGTGCACCCATAGGCGTTCTGGTCTAAAAAAGGAGGCGTGTTGAGGAGCTTTGCTTGCGCGTTGCTATTTTGAGGAACTTAAATAGACTGTTCAACAGACCAGATCAAATCTGTTAGTTGTGCGCCTCGCTTACACATTGCTTAATACACACAGGGTGTACAGCAATACGCAAATATCTTTACAAATGAAAAAGAATTAAAATATTATATATAGGATATAATAAAGATATATATAGGATATAAAGGATTAAAATATTACAAAACATATTATTTTCTAGCCTACATAAACATAAAAACCTTACTTTCATGCCTTCATCTCGGGGGGGCTTTTTCAGTTTATTCATAACAATTTGCTTTTGTATAATGTTATTATTATAAGCAGTATTATTTATTATATGCATATTTATATTTGTTTTATTAAAAACAAGCTTAGATTTGCCCACCTGTCAGGTTTTAGACCATCTGGGGCATAGCATGTGTATTTGGATATAACTCCGTTTTTTGTCCACACTTCTTATTATTGTTCATTCATTCGTTTGCTGGAAATTAGAACTGAATTTAGAAATAGTTTTGAAACAAATCTTTGCGCTAAACAAACTAAATTTATTATTTATAGTCTAATGGATGTCTGTGCGTACAAGAAGTTTCCCTATCCTCGAGAGTGAAAGTGAAACTAAATAATGAGGAGGCTCATCTCTCATTCTCGCGCTGTAGATGCTCTTTTAACTGTTTTATTGCTAGTGAAGCGCTCAGTTTTTCCAATTACAAAGTCAGTCATGTAAATAGCAAATGCACCATGGCACAAATCAACTGACTCCTAAAGGAAATGGGAGATGAGACTCTGATTGGTTTATTCTCAAAACACACCCATTAAGAGAACAAGCTCAACCCCGTTAGCCCATGCGCTTACGAATTTCTTCATCCTTAAAATAGCAAAAGTGGATTCTGACACGGCCTGAACGCGTTTGCGCCCTGTGCTTTGCGCATGGATCGTCAAAATAGAGCCCTTAATTGGTTAACTTAATAGCTCATACATAAACAATTACACTTATTAATCTGGCCAAAAAATGCTGGGTTTAAAAGAATTCCTTCATGTTGTCCCAACACAAATCGATTAAGTCAAATGAATTGTTTTCTGCAAATTTACGTGGATTGAACATCACAAATTAAGTTGTTCCCTAAAAAACCTAAGAATTGTGTTGTTTCAACTTATTTTAAATAAGCAGTTTGAACAAGCAAAATAAAAATTGTCATTTTTTCAATGTACATGCTGAATATTGATTGAAAACTCTGTGGCTATTTATAGGGCTTTGTACATTAACACAATCAATCTATACAAATGCCAAAACTGCACTACAGTAGCACACTTTCACTTTTCAGACGAGTGTTTAAAATAACACAGTTAATAATGCGTGGCTGTACATAGTTTCTCAGATCAAGGAAAAAAATCATCCTATTTAAAGTATTTTTATAGTATTTTTATAGTAAGTGACAGAGGCTAGGTCAATTAGCATTAGGCCTGTCACAATTATCAATATAATCGACTTCTCGCACAACACAAATACATGACCTCAATCATTTTTGATAAAAACAATTTCTAGCAATAATTTTAGCTGTTGGAGGTGTCAGTATGGTTAAAAAAAACACAGTATTTTTTAACTATAAATTACTTTTGTAACATTTTCATATGGGTGTCTGACAAATAAAAATAGATCTGGTGGAAGATATCGCAGCCTTTGTTATATATTTTTATATCTAATATTTTTGTTAACATTTGTTATTATTTATTTAGGATATACGTTTTCACATTCTGATTCCAATACCTAATTATATATATTTTTTAAATGACTTGAATTAAATTAAATATTCTTAAGAGAAAAACATTGTGTTGTTTGGAAGAGTGTACTTGCATTCTGATGACATTATATTTTATATATATAATATCGTTTATCGCAATGTAGTGACAAAAACAATAGATATCATGACAAATAGATATAGAAAAATAGATATTCTTAAGAGAATACCCAGGATGACTTATAGAAAATATATAAACCATATACTGCCACAAAGGTTTGTTTATTGTCATGTTGTTTAATCAGTTTCTATCTTCTTTTTCCACAGCTTGTAGTTGATGTGTTTTTACATGGTACCCTTTAGCTTCCAGTATGAAACAGATCTGTAAAATAAATGTTTTATATATATATATATATATATATATATATATATATATATATATATATATATATATATATATATATATATATATATATATATATATATATATATATATATATATATAGATAGATGAAGAAAATGAAAACTTTTCTTTTAATATACAGGATGTTTATTGTCTCTCAGTAGATATAAATGAATAATTGTCATTAATGTTTAACTGCAAGCTGTAGTTAAGTGACAAATTAGATTTTGAAAAATATCCTTCAACAAGAATATTCCAGAACAAGCTTTAACCACCACATAATAAATGACATTTGACATAATGTACAGGAGCCTATCTGGTGACCTTACATAACTTAGTGATAATAGATCTACATTGAACAGCTCAGCTTCTTTGATTTATTCAAAAACAAACTCAGCCATGTCAATTTTACGCTCTTTGCAGAGCACCAACAAGCACAAGTACCACATTCACGTTCTTTGAAATGCAATACAATAAAAGGATATTAGAGCAATGCACTTAAAGTCTGACTGCACCAGTCAATAACCATGAAAAGAAGGTTTTACAGAAGAGCACTGGTTTTAAACTTACAGTACAGGCAAAACAAAACCAATGGCAGGAGAAATCATTTCCAGTAGAAACAGCGTTTCCTTTAAAATAAAGAGTGCCACTGATAAAGAGCCAGTTTATACTTTCATGCATTTATATCTGCTTCTCACTGAGTCATAAGGAAATGTTTCTTACAGTTTATAAAAAAAATGCACACTTTAAATACAGTGAATCCAAATGTCTGCAATATATACAGTTGAGGGCAAAACTATTAGCCCTCTTTTTTCTTTTTCCCAAATGATGTTTAACAGAGCAAGAAATTTTTCACAGCATTTCCTATACTATTTTTTTCTTCTGGAGAAAGTCTTATTTCGGCTCCAGTAAAAGCAGTTTTAATTTTTTTTAAAACACTTTAAGATCCATATTATTAGCCCCCTTAAGCTAAATTTTTTTCAATTGCCTACAGAACAATCCACTGACCCCACCCAAATACCCTAACATGCCTAATTACCCTGGTTAAGCCTTTACATTGCACTTTAAAATAAATACTATTATCTTAAAAAATATCTAGTAGAATATTATTTACTGCCATCATGGCTTAAGATAAAAGAAATCTGTTATTAGAAATTATTTTTAAAACGATTATGTTTAGAAATGTGTTGAAAAAAAAATCTCTCCATTAAACAGAAATTGGGGGAAAAATACACATGGGGGCTAATAATTCAGGAGGGCTAATAATTCTGACTTCAACTGTAACATTTTTTAAATAATAAATATAGGTAATTTAGAATTTTATTTTTATATATTGTGCATTTGCTTGTAATTCATGAATCTCTATTAAAAGTAATATCACAGTTGAAAAAACATAATAATAATAATTATTATTATAATTATTATAATCAATAATAATAATAATAATAATAATAATAATAATAATTATTATTATTATTATTATTATTATTATTATTATTATTATTATTATGTTATGGTAATACAGTTGTTGTTTTTTGTCAATGGAATCAAAATGAAAAATGTGCCCTGTGATGTCGATATTTTAAATTACTGCTCAAATAGGAATTTTTTTAATAAATGTGAATTATTTTGTGACAATATTTTTTTAACTTTGCGATACATAATAATTCAGAAAAATAAGATGGTTTCAAAAAAGAACATAACAAGTAAACATCCTTAAAAGAGCTGGCTTTGCCAAACAAACAAACCAAACCAGCTATGACTTGAGAGTAAACCTAGGACTAAAGGGCTTGTCACTCCTAACCAACTGCAAAGACTTTTTAGTTTTGATTACAGATGACTGCATTGTCACCCCACAATGTTTGTGTGTCAGGGTCAAAGACTACACCCAACAAGCAGAAGGTACAGTCTGTGCTTACGTAAATAACAGCTAACAATAGTCTGCATTCCTGATTCAAAAAAAGAGAAACTAAAACTAAGACTGCTTATACAAATACAGTAAACAAAGCATCATTTGCATATTGTAAATATAATTGTGCTGAAATGCTCATGTAAGATGGCAATTTTAGAACAGCCTTCAGTGGTGTGTTATTATGCAGTGACTCATTTTCTAAACTAAACGGCCATTAAGACCTCTCTCACAAGGCAAGGACAAGCTGACAGTCGGCCATCATACATCAATATCAAGGGATGTGTATCATATTGTATGCACTATTCTCACCAAATCTTTTTTTTTTTTTTTTGGTATGTTTAAACCCATTAAGTTAGTGCCATTGCGAATATATTCATAACAACGCAAGTCATCTGGAATGAGGAAAAAGGTATTAATTATTTTCATTCAAAATAATAAGCAACACTGCTTTTCTTTTTACACATTGGATTTATGTAGTCCTACTTTTTTTTACAAATTAAGACTGTTGATTCCTGCACATATTTACAGCAATAATGCAGTCCATTGCTGCTAGTTGGCTGTAGTCGTTATGGGCTGTTAAAGGGTTAGTAAACCCAAAAATAAAAATTCTGCAATTATAACCACTCCCCTCATGTCGATCCAATACCTTGGATCATTTTTGGAACACAAATTTAAATATTTATTAAATATTTAAAATGTTTATCTGAGAGCTTTCTTGCTCTCCATGGACAGCAATGAGACGTTCAAAGTCCAGAAAAAGAACCAAAACATTTCATGTGACTTCAGTGGTTTGATTGTAATCATGCAAAGCTCCAAGAACACTTGTGTGTTAAAAACATAAAAACTGTAATAACTTCTTCAGCAGGGTCTGTATTAGACCAGGGTTCGCATTAGGGCTGTCACGATACTTGAATTTGGTACCAATTGGTACTGAAATTTTGAAAACGTCAACTTCCAGCAAACATTTGAGCGCTGTTGAGCCCATTCTTAAACTATGCTGATTTGCCTTTGTGTTCACATGCTCAACAGAA
Organism: Danio aesculapii; assembly: GCF_903798145.1. NCBI lineage: Eukaryota > Metazoa > Chordata > Actinopteri > Cypriniformes > Danionidae > Danio > Danio aesculapii. The sequence continues at coordinate 29,992,296 of NC_079455.1, read as the reverse complement.
ATTACTGTAATTGGCGGTGAAGGTCATCAGGACACTGAATTCGCAACTGTTTACGAAGTGTAACCACTGATACAGGGACACTGGAGCATTTCAAAGTTGCGTCGATCAGCTGTTTGTCTATAAACTGACACACAAGAGATGCTGATGAATCACTGCTTTAAAATGCTCCAGTGTCCCCGTATCTGTGGTTACACTTAGTAAACAGTGGCGAGTTCGGTGAACTGATGACCTTAATGGCCAATCACAGTAATTTCTGTTGAGCACATGACACAATGGCAAATGAGTGGGGTTTAAGAACGTGCTCAACATTGCTCAAATGTTAGCAGGAAATTGACGTTTTTAAAATTTCAGTAACGATTGGTACCGAATTCAAGTGGGCAACACAAAACATGCACCCTGGTGACCTGATGAGTGAAGAAGATTATAGACGAAAAGAGATTTATTTACAGTTTTTTTTGGCACACAAAAGTTTTTGAAGATTATATTATTATAGATGATTATAATGTTTTTAGTTGCTTTTCTAGACTTTTGCTGTAAACAGTTGAACTCTGAATTATTAGCCCCCCTTTGATTTTTTTTTCTTTTTTAAATATTTCCCAAATTGTGTTTAACAGAGCAAGGAAATTTTCACAGGATGTCTGATAATGTTTTTTTCTTCTGGAGAAAGTCTTATTTTAAGTCTTGTTTTATTTTAACTAGAATAAAAGGAGTTATAAATTTTTTGAACACCATTTTAAGGACAAAATTATTAGAAGTGTCTTGAAAAATATCTAGTCAAATATTATTTACTGTCATCATAGCAAAGACAAAATAAATCAGTTATTAGAAATGAGTTATTAAAACTATTATGTTTAGAAATGTGTTGCCTTAGACTGTTGTTGCATGCACTTGTGATATAGACGTCATTTCTCATGCATACTTTACAACACCTTCTAACCAAAAACAACTCTGACAGGTCTTGGTAGTTCATTTGGGTGTGCCAGTTTTCATCAACAACGTCTTCGCCAATTCAACATTCTCAATGGGACAAAAATGTGTGGATGGTGCAGAACACACTACACAGCCAACAGGCCAACAGTCAGCTTGGTGTGTTAGGGCCTTATAAAATAAAGCTATTTAAAAAACAACACTGCACTCCAGCTGCCACAAACTCCACATGCTTGAATTATGCATAGAGATTGACTGAACTGATAGACCGCTGTGCGTTTACCTTGCCTGGCCTCTTCTTCTAGTAGATCGGTGTGCATAGCCAGATACCTCTCCTCATCGCACAGAGCCTCTATCCTGGCCTCCTCCTCGGACAGCTGGTAGTCGTGATTCCACGAGCCAGCGTCATATTCCGAAAGATCATGTAAATGACCACGCCCATCATACCTGCAATACGAATCACGTGATTAAAGGCGAGAGGAAATTAACATTGGATTACCATGCAACAGATACTCACCAAACTGGAGAACCCTAAAAGCAAAGCTTTTTGTTTGAATATTCACATCTATGCCTTACTTTCAAAATTCTACTTGGCCTAAAAGGTTTGCGTGAGAAGAACTGAACAAATGCCTGTGCGGCAAAGTCAGGTGGCCTATACGACGCACTCAGCAGATCAACAGATGAGTGCACAATAAACGTACTAAATCACTATGACGCAACAGGCCTGAGAGTAAAGAACGAATAAATAAGCAGAAAACGCAAACAACTCTCCTCTTACCTTACATGGTTCAACAAACCATCCCAACTTACTGAGACAACTGGCATCATCTTTCCTACATTTACTGTAAAAGAAGTACATCCACACAAGCCCGAGCACATAAATACCTATCCGTAAGAACCCATATGGAGGAAATTTTCCTGCGCTCGCTGCTGAATTCCACTTCTCAGTTCCAGTTTCTTCGGCGAAAGAGAGAAGTGGGCGCTGAGGTGGCAATCGGGGCCTGGCGGGACCCCTTAGCCTTAATTGCTGAGGAAATAAGTTTGTATTACGTGATAGAGAGACACACACATACACATTGGAAACAAGAAACAGATCCATGCAGATTAAGGTGGCTCAATGCAACCTCAGTTCAACACTCCTGGCTTGTTATCAATTTTACATTTTTTTTAAAGGACTGCAGCTGGAAAAAGTGTGGAAGAAGAGAGAAAACACATATAGAACACAATATCTGACTACATGATACAAACAGTTCCTGCAAAAGAACAATGTTAGACTTTGGATCTACACAAAAAGACAGTATTTATAGAACAGGTTTCAATTCATAGACCAGATAATATGTGAGAACCACCTTAATGCACTGACTAATTTACAGCAGCAGCCTAGCAGGTAAATCTAATGTGAGTTTGCTGTGGTTTGCTTTTAATCGTTGAATGCAACACAAAAGTGACCACAGCAAATTCTCCAAGTGTTAGGAAGCAGAGTCCTTACATTACCCAGAGATTTGGTCCATATTTTGATTAATGTTAATTTGTTCTAATATCGAATATAAATGGGTCGAAGATGAAAGGAGGTGTCAAGCTAGACAAAATTAAAATGCAATATAGCTTTACATTTTTTCTTATAATACAGAGATGCCCAAACTAGGGCCCATGGGACAAAGTTGGCCCATGATAACCTTAGATTTGGCCCACCATCCCATCTGAGAAGAGAGGTGGAATGACGGGGATGGTTTTGAGATTGTCAATTCAAATCTCAAAAGTCTCAAATTAAGTCAAAGGCCGATTCTGTTTGTCAGATTCAGCATTGAACTACTGTGTTATAAATGTGATTATGTATTTACTGAAATAAGTTATCATTTCAAATGTTATACTGCATTAGATCATACAATTCAAAGTAATGTTTTCTATTTCTTTTGAATATATTAGAAAATAAATTAGGAAATTACCCATGGTAACATTACCTTCGGCCCAAAGCTCTCAATTATGTTCGGTTTTTCGACCTTTATACAAAAAAGTTTGGGAACCCCTGTTATAATGGATTTTTTCTGAGCCAAAAAACAATAACTATGGTGCATTTTGCCATGATAGAAAGAAAACACCCACTAAACGAAAGCCTAACAATAGTTTATTTACAAAAAAACAAGGATCATACAATGGTAGAGCTGTGCAATTGCAATTTGAAACGTTGCGATTAACTAATTGCAAGAGGCTGCAATACGAAAATATATTATTTAATTTTCCCCAACCCAGAGCAAATGCATGACTGCCGTCTGAGTGTTACAGTCTTACCAGCCAATAGAGAGAGCACACTTTCGTTCTGCCCAATCAGAATAGTGCAACAGAACTATGCGGAACTCCCACAATAAAAAAAACAAACAAACAGGAAAGCGCGAATGAGTGGGATGATGACATCTGCTGCTTCAGAAGCATTAATAGACAAATTAATATTTTAAAAAAGCACGTCGGTAATATGGGAATATTTTGGTTTCAAAGTCACAGACACCACAAAAACAGGTAATTTGTAAGAGCTGTCGCAGAACTGTTGCCAGCATGAGTAAATACAACAACCAGCACCTAAAAAAGCACCAGGTGGTTAGATGAGTGTGATTGAGTTGAAGCTTAACTAAAAAAATGTATCGCTAACCAAATCGAAATCACAATATCTGTAAAAAAAAAAAAAAATAGCAATTCGGTATTTTCCCCCGAATCGCACAGCCCAATTTATGGCATATTAAAAAACTATATTAATAGATCACATTGCAGACCCAACCTACTACCTGATTGTTTTGTTTTTTTACTTTATCACTACCCTTCAAAATACTATTTATTATCGATTTGTCTGCGAGAACTTCTTAGTTATATAAAATATATATTAGTTTGGGTATGTATTCTTTTACTTATTTCCAGTCAGAAAAAGTATGTTTTTGGATTCTTGCATAAATACATCTATTAAGGTTATGAAAATAAAATGCATTTTCACTGAGATTTTGACAATTTATTTTCACAAGCCTTGCTTGAAAATGAACTGGGATATACTATATTGTAAACTTTTATAAATGTACTATTGAAATTTAATTTGATGTCAATATCAAAATGAAACTCCACATCTTCGACCCATTCAGACACAATCACCCAATGCAACTTTATAAATGAGAAAGGACTCTGCCTCAGATTTAAACATGACCAGCCTAACGTTACACTGGTTTGTTGGTCTCTCCGATTGTTTTACATGGAACTGGTAATGTTCCAAACCACCAGACCACCTTCATCAGACTGGAAGACCAATACAAACAATTTTAGACCAACAAACCACCGGGCTGCTTTAAACGTCTTGTTTAAACCATTAACGGTGTTGTCATTGCACTGAGCTTTAAAAAAATCACAATCCAAGCAAGTTAACTTAGATATATCAATGTCGTTTCTTTTTATTCACGTTTGGCCATGTAAACATCACACAGTGCCCATCAGCTCCTCCTCCTGCGCTGCAAAACAACAAACATCCAAGGTCCCTTTGGAAGACATTAAGTTGGTTAAGTAATAATTCCCATTAGGTTTGTTTAACCGACCTATCGATCATGATGTTCTTGTCCCCCATCCATGGGATAAGGTGTTTGCCCTGATCGTGGTAGAAGGCCCTCTCATCGTCCCGGAACAGCTTACAGGCGTAGCCGAACACCAGCAGCTCCGCGTACTTGCTGCTGTCGCTCTGCTCCTTCGTCGCATTATTTTGCTCCTTTTTGCTTCCCCCGCGCCGATACATTCCAGATAATATCCACAAGACACGCCAAAATAAGTGATAGGCTTTTAAAAATGTATAACCATTTCTTTAAAGGCGGGAAAGGCGAATTATAGGTCTGCTAGCAATTGCTACAACACATAATAACACACTGCTGCTGAATCAAATATGGCGTGTTGGAGAAAGTCGCGTTCAGGGTCGCAGATTCGTTACTTTTTATATATTTGAAGCGAAAGTAGATCACATTGTTTAGTTTGTAAAGACATGTGGATATGATATGTGAGCATTTTATAATATCTAGATATTTTTTTTTGTATGGATGTAGATTAAAAATGTGGATATGTTTCTTATTGAAGACGAAAAAGTCGACTTGAAAGTGAAAATATAGCAGAGTTGACCTGAAATGTTCTCTACATAGAGGTTCCATATTATAGATCAAGATCAGTACTTTGGCTCCTTTAGAATTTTGCTTAATTAGATTTTTAGTTTTATAAAGAATAATGTCTGTATGATCTCTACTGTATTGTACTATATTTATTTTACTTTAACTGGAATTTGTAAACAAGAACATCAGAACTTTGATGAACATTTATTTCACCTTGTGCTTTTGCATCGCTTTAGGCTTGAAATAATTTTTGGAGAGTGTAGGCCTATATATTTTTTAATATTTTATTATTATTATTATTATTATTATTATTATTATTATTATTATTATAAATAGTTGTTAAGCTTTAAACAAAATAGCTATGATGCTTCTGCTATTTGATATTCATTTACTCTTTTGTAAACCATTTATTTAGCCTAAATCGTATTTTAGTCAATAAATAAGCCTTTTTTTTTCCCTGAATGTATGGTCATAGTCAGTAAAGTGTTTGAATGAGAGGTATAGTCACTGCTATGGAGGATTTGGTCAACTCAAACAACTATGTATAGAAGTTAGAAGAAATAAATAAATACCATTATTTGGAGAAAAAAAATTCAAATGCTGTTAATAGTTGTTACTGATTATTTTCAAGGTGAAATGGTGGCTCAGTGATTAGCACTGTAACAGCAAGAAGGTTGCTGGTTCGAGTTCCGGCTCGATCAGTTGGCATTTCTGTGTGCTAATTTGCATGTTCTCCCTGTGTTTCCACCGGGTGCTTCAGGTCCCCCACAGTCCAAAAACATCCACTAAGGGTGAATGGGGTAAGCTAAATCGTCAGTAGTGTATGGGCCCACTCACACTAAGCTATCCGAACCGTGCCCAGGCCTGTTTCCCGGATCGTTTAAGAAGTGTGAGTGCTCTGAATTGGGCTCAGGCACGGTTCACTTGGCTGACCCTTGCCCGGTTGGAAGAGGTGTGCCAGAGCACGGTTCACTTAGGCTATGGCCTTGTGTGTGAGTGCAAAACGTGCCTGAGCTCAAAACTGAAAGCAAGACGTGACTTTTAAGGAACTGTTTCATATGGATTTATTAACCATTCTTTCTGTTCAATGAACGCAAACTGTTGTAGATTATTAAAGACGCAAACCCCTCACTGCACGAAAGCTGCTCACCTTCAGCAACCTCCTAATTCCTGCAGCAAGAGGACTTTATGATTGTTTATGAGTGTCAAAAGTGGCTAATCTGTTTGGCAAAATATTTGACTGCGTGTCACTGCATCCCAAAACCACTAAACCGATATAACTAAAGAAATCTCCACTGTGCTGAGCGAGAGCGCTTCTCTACTGAACAGCGCATCATTGATTACGTAAGCGTGCCCAGGCCCGAATGTAATGTGAGTGCAGGCCGTCAGGGGCCCGGTTCAAGGCAACTGTACATAGTGTGAGTACACCCTATGATCTAGTCCTCCAGGTTGGGGCTTGAGCAGTGGGCTAACGACCCACCTCGTAAAAAATTAGATTTTCTACAACACCAATATGGTGTGACCAAATATCAACGGCCCTGGGAGTAAGTAAGTAAAGAATATAAAAGCTGAAAAAATTTGAAGTTTAGTCTATTAGTCATTTTAAGCATCTAATTGATCTGTAATTAAACATTTAATTTAATTCAGTTAAAAGATCACATTTGGTCAACTCAATTAATTGAGTTGTTGATTTCCTATTACTCCATCGAACTGAGGGAATCACTTTCCTCAAATCATTTGAGTAGCCTCAACGTATTAGGGTTTACAGTGTGGCAACCCCTGATGAATAAAGGGACTAAGCCGAAGGTAAATAAATGAATGAATGAATGAATGCTTTTTTTTCAAAGAGGTCTATGGTCCTTTTACAGAGGCCCACCTATACTGAAACACAACACCAGCATCTCTAAATTAAAACAAAGCTTCAGCATTTTCATATTGTTTCATTTTCAGGAGTTGACAATGCTGGATAGTGAAGATGCCAGGTGTAATGTTGAGCATATCAAACTCATGCCTTTAAAACAAAAACACATTAGTGTAAACAGTATTTTAGTTTCTATATTGCAGGCTAATTTCAACGGTTTTAGTTTGGAGTCTGTTACTGTTAATTATTATGTTAGTACACATAAATAGGGTATATGCACAGCTAGTGTTTCCCATACCAATAAACTTTCGGTGAATGGTTGATGTGACTTTTTTCAATTTTATAAGGTTCTTTTTACAGCATTGATGTAACTAAAATATGAATAGGTAAATACTCCATTGAAAATACTGGAGTAAAATAAATGTTTATATTTCAAAGACCCACTTTATTTAATATATCAATCAGGCAGTAAAGAAAACAGACCTTAAACACGGCGATTTTGTAACAGTATACAGTTCACTAGAAGCTTTTGACCCAGGTTATTAAAAATTTAAAGTCCTTCTGAATATACCCTCTTTACTTTGGATTTTCTCTTTTATTGCAGTCCTTTATACTTATTAAAAAATAATCAAGGTCAATAATTGGGCAATTAATGCAGCTCTTAAATTTCTTTACAGTTTACAGTTCCAGTGGAATTTATTAGCATATAACATTTCAGATAATAAGTGGGAAGTACCTGTACATTTATCATATAACAACAGTGATTGCACACAACATCGACTATATACACTTATATCATAGGTCTCAAACTCAGTTCCCAGAGGGCCGCAGCTCTGCATAGTTTTGCTCCAACTCTAATCAAACACAGCTGATCTAGTAGTGTCCAGTAGTCTTGAACACCTTGATTAGTTGGATCAGCTGTGTTTAATTAGGGTTAGAGCAAAACTGTGCAGAGCTGCAGCCCTCCAGGAATTGAGTTTGAGACTTATGCTTTATATTACTTGGATAATTCTGAATGAGATACGATGCAAGCACATTTATTACACCGTAAGTTGTGACCTTAAACTTAAAAAATGTATTCAGTTTTCAAGACAACATATTTTATTTTTAGTCAAGTTCAGTTCAGACAAAGCGTTCATATGTACATCAGTGTTGTGAGGTCAGGTGGAGTCACACTATAAGAATGACTTGGATGTATTTTACTTAGTCCAACTTAAATAACCAGTATTGAAGTGAATAATTAAGAATTGGTACACCGTTGTACACCATGATTCATGACGTAAATAATACTAAACTGACAGATATGTACAGGATGTTAAGATCAAAAGCTTGTCACATGTTTTCAGTTGCTGAACTTGTTTTCAAAGCATGTATTTACTGAGTCTATAATTATCTCATCAGAAACAACACATGAACACCTTAACCCACCTTGATATAGCTCTTTAACTGTCAAGTATCACAATATAAAGTTTTTGCTGTATTTGTAATTATTGAACATTTCATTTAAAGTTCACTTGCAGAATATTATACTTTAGCATGCAGAACAATAAAATGTGTATATTTTTCAGTGACATTTTTAATAGACTGTATTGTGAATATATTAAAGTGTTTGTTTTGCTCCTGCAAAATGAAAAGTATGCTATTAATTACTCTCGTGTCATTCCAAACACCTTAGACATTTGTTCATCTTGAAAACAGAAATGAAGATATTTTAGGTGAAATCTGAGAGCTCTCTCATAATCCATAGACAGCGACCATTCCGACTGTACTTCCAAGTCCAGAAAGAAAACATTCGCAAAACAGACCATATGCCATCAGTGGTTCTTCAGTGTTAGAGGAGACACTTGTTTGCTTCTCTCATGGATACGAGAAAGATGTTGAGATCAGCAGACATGTACAGTTCTTGGACTTTTTGCTTGATAAAATAGTTAGTCGTCGGTATTTTCTAGTTCATCGTCTGTATTTACATTCACCCACTGGCAGCCAAAATCCACTATGAAGCGTGTATGCACTGTGACTTTGTTGATTACCAGCTGGGCATTTCACTCTGTCTCGCGCTGAAGCCTGTCAGTGTCGTCGACCAGTCGCAGCAGGCTGTCATCGGTCCAATCAGCGCAAATTAGCTTCGCGCTGAGGAGGGGTTTGGGAACAACGATTCATATGGGAGTCGCTGGAATAATTAGGTAAAACTAAATGCAGATTATAAGACCATGAAAGTGTTTTTTGACCTTGCATGCATATTAGACTGTTGTTGGAGACCCTTACAACCTAAATATGACCCTATTTCATGTATAATATGGGCTCTTTAAATGGTTTTAATCTATGAAGTTCTATGATGTGGTTTTCACTTTTCAATAGCCAATAAAATGTGAACTTGCAGCTTTTGCTTAAAGCCCTCTGACATCTTGATTATCTGTTTCTGCTTTATGTAAGATGCCTGCTTTCACTTTTAAAGGGCACCTATGACGCAACATCAGGTTTTGGAAGCTATTTGGACTATAGTGTGTCTGCAGTCATATTGGAGTGATATAAACCAGAAGTCTCTTTTAAAATTTCCTGACGTCAAAATAGGATCCAAATCTCAGAAATTTTAAGGCCCACTGCAATGTGACGTATAGTTTTCCCCGCCAACCAAACTGACTGACATCCACGTATTAACATGTCTCTATCCATAGTAATACATATAATCATATCCAATAGACGAGACTTGCAAAGTAACTGGGATTAAAAGATCTGTTTCAACTCTCTGTGATCAGCTGAGTTTTACAAGTTTAAAATGTTTTAAAAACAGTGCATGTGTGCAATAAAGTAAAGACAGTAAAATCACTGTGTAATTCATCACCACAGCACCTTAATGTCAGTACAATTATAAAAGAAGACCCTTCAATCTCAGTTTGAGGACACTAAATCAGGTTTGTTTTGTAGAATAACATTAGCAAATATCCATACAGCACTGTAATTGAAATGTATCCTGTCACATTTCCCGTACACAAACCGTGCAAAGTAAAACATGTGTGTTACTGTGAACTTAATGGCATTGTGTGTGACTGATCCATGAAGAAAGGCTTGAATTCTCTAAAATCTCGAAAAAGCAAATGTATAGCTGTAAAAATAAATGTAAAGGATAGTGGAAGGTGAGATTCTGAGCTCCATGTTGCAAAACAAAAGTTTCACTGATGTAAATAAGCCAGATATTGCAAACAATAATATCAATATTATGCCAATAATATTGTATAAAATATCGTCTAATAAAATAATGCCTATTTTATTAGAGGATATATCATTAAGTTAATTTTAAAAATCACTATATAAAAACTGACATAGCATAGCTTTCTGTGTTGTGCAATTTTTTTTTACATGAGTGTTTTAGTTTACTTTAATGCTGCTCCCTTAATCAGAATCAGAATCAGAATCAGAAAGAGCTTTATTGCCAGGTATGTTCACACATACGAGGAATTTGTTTTCGTGACAGAGCTTCTACAGTGCAACAGGATTACAAAGACAGGACAAAAAACAGATAATAAATATATTAAAAAAAAAATAGAAGTAAGTAGTGAGTGCAAATATACAGATTGACAAGTGTATGTACATGTTTATTACTATATACAACGTTATATGTGCAGCTGTTATGTGCAAATTGGCATGTAAAGTGTGTTGTTAAATAAGTGTATATGGGTATAAAGTGTATAGCAAGTAGTGATGTTGGTTTCGCAATTATTATCATCAAGTGTTCATGAGATGATGATGTGTTTGTCCTGTGCTTTATTTATATGGCCATTTCCCTAGCCTGTGATGTTCTTTGATTAAGGATTCTTGATCATTTCTTTATTGTATTTAAACATCTTCAGATCATGTTATTGTGTTTAATGCTGGTAAAGAAAATCAAAGCAAAACTGACGAACAGAAATAAAAACATGCATTCTTTAGCATTTGTCTCACTTAATCACTTTACACTGACAGAAGTAGTCTAACAGGTTTGCTGATATTGTGTTCACATACTTTTATAGTTCTGCTAAACAAACCCATACTGGTAGTTTATTTACGCCAATTAGCAGGTTTTATAAGTTTAAAGAAAATGGTCACACCCACATACTGTGTTCTGGTATGAAAAGATCTGCCAAACGACAAACAGAAACTGGCGAGCAAGACAAGGGAATGGTAAAAACAAAAACAAAAACATTTGCTTAATTGTAAACAAATGTATAGTTTTTCACAATTAATTATGCATATTTTCCTCATGCAGAGCCATGTTAACACTGGTACTATTCTCAGGTATGGAACACTTCTATTTTTACTCTTTCCTCATCTTGCCTTTTTTGCTAATTAATAACTTTTTAATAACTTTCACGTGCTCATCATCACAAATGTGCTTATCTGATTAGTCACCTTTACTTAACTTTCTTAAAATTATTTCAAACTCGGATATTCTGTTAAATTATGTTTTGAATGCTGGTATTTTGAGCTCATTGTCTGCTCTACGTGGGTTAAAGATAAATTCAAAGAAATCACTAGCATCATTTTGTTGATGGATTTAAAAAGCAAAACTACAACAACAAAAATATAGCTTGAACCAAAAATAATGAACAACCTAATTATGGAAGGCAGACTTACTGAATACATAATCAACAAATTTATCAAGCTACTGATCGAATGTAATTAGAAAATGAACTGCACTTTAGTTGGGCACATATCAGTCATCCACATTAAATGGTCAGTTGCTCCTGTTACAAAGATTTAAAATCAGTAGGTGAGTGATTTTTATCATCTTGCTACATACAATTTTTGAAATGACTAGGTTTATGAATGTTGTTAGATAAAAACATATTAATTTAAAATAAATTTGATTCTTTTTATATAGACAAATAAGAACGATGTCTTTGACCCAATGATTATACTATAATTTTGATATATATTAAAACAATGATACTATTACTATACAATTATTTCTTCATTACATTTTATATTGGTTTGGTATTACACTGTAAAAAGTGCTAGGTTTCACACAATACCTTCATGTTGTCCCAACACAAATCAATTAAGTTAACTTAATTGTTTTTACAAATTTAAGTTGTCTCAATAAACCTCAATAATTGTGTTTATTTAGCTCATTTTATGAATGTATTTTCATAAGTGTACATTTTCAAATCTCTCAGTACAAAACTTTAAACTGGTCCCACTTGTAATACCAGTTGTCATTCTTGCAACACCTGATGTTATGGTTACATTATAGTTGCACACATTTTCATTTTACATAATCGTTGTTTCGGGCAGCACGGTGGCACAGTGTATAGCACAATTGCCACACAGCAAAAGGGTCACTGGTTTAAGCCCCGGCTGGGTCAGCTGGAATTTCTGTGTGGAGTTTGCATGTTTTCCTGTGTTCGTGTGGGTTTCCTCCGGGTGCTCCGGTTTCCCCCACCGGAGTCCAAAAATATGTGATACAGGTGAATTGGGTAGGCTAAATTGTCCATAGTGTGAATAAGTGTATATGGCTGTTTCTTAGTGATGGGTTACAGCTGGAAGGGCATCCGCTGTGTAAAACATATGCTGGATAAGTTGGCGGTATTCAAGGAACAGGCTAAGTGAACCTACTTTGTTTTTGTCTTAGTAACTTCACCCACTGCAACTTTACCCAATTACATGTCAGCACCCTTGGTGAAAAACAGTGTATTTCATTTCAGATTGATGGCTGCACCCCCATGTACGAGGGGGTGCAGCAAAAAATGCGACAGCCTCCGAAATGAGATGCAGATTCAGAGTTATAAAGTTCACATGAAGTTTCTTTTAATTTGCAAACAATATACAAATATTAAAAATGTAAACATTAACTGAGCAGCGGCGACGCAGTGGTGCAGTAGGTAGTGCTGTCGCCTCACAGCAAGAAGGTCGCTGGTTCGAGCCTCGGCTGGGTCAGTTGGCATTTCTGTGTGGAGTTTGCACGTTCTCCCTGTGGTCGCGTGGGTTTCCTCTGGGTGCTCTGGTTTCCCCTAAAGTCCAAAGATAAGTGGTAGGCTAAATTGTCCGTAGTGTATGAGTGAAAATGAGTGTGTATGGATGTTTCCCAGAGATAGGTTGCAGCTAGAAGGGCATCTGCTGCGTGGAACATATGCTGGATAAGTTGGCGGTTCATTCCACTGTGGCGACCCCAGATTAATAAAGGAACTAAGCCAAAAAGAAAATGAATGAATTAATAACTGAGCAGTTTACATAGTAATGTTGGGTTCACACCAAAGTCAGAGCACTGGGTAACTCTGTCACGCTCACCTAAATAGTAAAAATAATTAAACTGAGATGAACCCAAGGTGGAAGTGTTTTATTTGACCAGAGGTCAAAAATAATAGAGCAAAAAAGAGTCCAAAAACAGTGAAAACAAGAGTGCACAAGACATAGCAAAATGTGAGCCGATAACATCCAGAGGTCAGCCGATAGCCATGCAAACAGTCCAGAAATCCAGAGAAAGGTTACCGAGATTCCTGACAAGACACAGAGGAACATGAACAAACAATAACAAACTGACAATGTAATAAAGGTCTGCCGCTCAGATATAGCTGTGGTAATTAGCCACAGCTGGGTGGTTTATCAGAATAGCTGATCGGCATAGCAATAAACCATGTGACCACAACAACAGACACGCCACAACAAATACACGTGAGTAGGCAAAACATAAGCCAGAGACAACAATACAGACAATACCAGAAGTGTTCACACACCTACAACCATGACAAACTCTCTCTAGTAAATTGGCAAACTGCATGTGCATCAGTCTGAGGAAGGGACCAGGTAAAAAAATCCCATCTAACATTTTGAATTTGGACTGCAATTCCAAGTTCAACCACTATGTCAATCCTACACACTGTACAATTAAAAAATGTATACAACATAAAAATGTTATCAAATAATGCATCAAGTTATTTACATATGCAAACAAAAAATATATATTGTGTAGTGCTACGAGTTTTACAATTTACCAATTGCTTGTGGAAATTTTTGCAAAGCAATTTTAAAAAACTGCAAAGGTCAGCTCTCTGTGCTGTAGCAGACTTTTTGCAAAAGTGTTTCGTAAGGACATAACTAATTATATTTGATTTGCTAATAAGACCTCAACCCAATGCAGGTTTTATATTTTAAACAGGTTTCGTTGCCCTCGCATTGTGTGACCTTCAGTATGTGTTTGTGAATCAATCCAAGACTTGGGCAGAAGCTCAGAGATACTGTAGAGATAAATACACTGATCTGGCCACCATTGAAAATGAACAACAGACGATCCAGTTATTGGACAAAGTGAATGATGATTCCACTGATTTGGCCTGGATTGGACTCTACGATGATCTGAACAGCTGGAAATGGACTCTGGAGGACAGCGATTTCTTCAAGGCAGGAGAGAAAGACTTCAGAAACTGGTATAATCCAGATCCATACAGTTATGGGGCACAAAGCATCTGTGTGTTTATGACCAAGGGGATATGGTATACAACAGTTTGCTCCAGTACATTGTATCCTACTGTCTGCTATGACGGTGAGCTTATACATTAAAATCAATTAACAAAACTTAAAGCAACCAAAACAACCTTAATAATAGTATGATATTTTTGTCCTTCAGGAAGAGAAAATGCCAGTACAACATATGTTTTCAATTACCAGTATAAAAACTGGACTGAAGCTCAGAGTTACTGCCGGGAACACCACACAGACCTCATCAGTATCAGGAATGAGACTGAAAACCAGAAGATCGAGTATTTTTTAAGTAGTTTTTATAATTATGCTGTTTGGATTGGTCTGTACAAAACAAGATCTTGGTCAGACCAGAGCAACTCTTCATTTAGTTACTGGAGCTCGGGGCAACCAGATCGTTCAGCATCCTGTGCCGTGGTCTCATTTAGTGACTCTTGGAAATGGGCTGATGAAAACTGCAATTATGCATTTCCTTTTATTTGCTACAATGGTGAGTTTTTCCTAAAATAATAGCTCACCTAAAAATTTATAATTTGTCATCACTGACCCACCCTCATGTCAAACCTGAATGCATATATTACCCTTATTCTACAACGCGGAAGTGCACTCGTTTTTGCGATTGTTTTAGGACTTCCGATTCAGTTGCCTATGGGAAAAATGACTAGAAATAATAAACAGCAGCAGAATAATATTATACGAAAAGATCAGTTTGCAACATCAAGCAGCATTGCGAGGTGTTTTCAACCTCTAAAAATGAATGGAAGTGAATGAGACCGGAAGTTTAGAGCCAAAAAGATTGAAATTGCTGTGCCCGCTCATACGCGGAGAATAAGGTGAATTGGATATTGTGAATCAAGTTATACAGTTTAAGAATAACACAATTTATTTATTTATTCGGTTGCACTATTCCATTAGCTGCGAGAATAACCAATCACATCACTTACTGACTCAATGTTCTTACACCAACCATTTTCAATCTTAATGCTGGGAATATTAAAAAAAATTGAGAACATATAATTAAAATGATTTTGGATGACATTTTATTAACAAGATTAATTTACTAAAATATGTTGGGGTATTTTGATACAGAAAAACTTGATTTGTTTAATCTATTGACAGTATTGGGATCATCTCGTCAGTATTACCTCGTGAATCAGTCTTTGAGATGGACTGAAGCTCAGAGATTCTGCAGACAGAATTACACTGATCTGGCCACCATTGATAACATGGAGGAAATGAACAGGCTAATTAACACAGTCAATGGCAGTTACAGTGGTTCAGCCTGGATTGGTCAGTATGATGATGTGAACAGCTGGAGATGGTCACTGGAAGACAATGATTTCTATCAGCAAGGAGAAAGAGATTACAGGAACTTTTTTCATGAACCTGACAACATGGATGGGAATAATCTGTGTGTTTACATGAATTCTAATGGAAAATGGTATGACTTGTCATGTGATTACGAACTGCAATTTGTTTGCTATGATGGTAAGGACATTTCATTTGATTAGAAATCTGATTTTCTTTTTTACTTTAAAAGCTAACATGCATATATTTGTCAAATATTGTTCCACAGGAAGAGAGAATGCTTCACAGAGATACATGACTATCTCCTATTCTAAAAACTGGACTGAGGCTCGTAGATACTGCAGAGATTATTACACAGATCTAGTGAATGTAAGAAATCAGACTGAAAACCAGAAGATTTTTGAAAGAACAGGTGGAGGAGTCTGGATCGGACTGTACAGAAACAGAATTTGGTCAAACAATCAGAATAGCACTTATCAAAACTGGAGGCCACAAATATCTGGGTTACAGGCACAACCAGACAATGGTTTTAATCAAGGTAATGAATATGGATATCAGCATTGCACTGCAGTATCATTTGGATATTCAGGACGATGGACAGATGAGGTCTGTGTATCCAAAATGCCTTTCTTCTGCTACAGCAGTAAGTTCACTTTCTTTGTTGGAAATTCATTTGCTGGAATTAATCTAATTAATATAGTGCAAAAACTCTAATCATAGTTATGACAAACATTTGTTTAGCTGTAGACTAGTAGTTGGACCACGGTGTCATGAAGTCACAGAGACAAGTTCTCACAAAGTTCTTATATATTCACTGAGCTTAAATTAATTCCAATGTGTGTGTTTCCATATTGGAAATAACAATCAAGTTTTAACACTGCTAGTTCTTTAATATCAGGTTGGTTTGTCTCAGTAGTCAACAACAATGCCAGTTTACCATGGTGTATTAGTACATCAGTGACAATCCGATGGTAATTTTTTTTTCTGTTCTGTTAAATAATTTCCAGGAACCTGTACACAATATTCATGCACTCGTCAGTATCACTTTGTATCTGAGTCTAAAACCTGGACTGAAGCTCAGAGATTCTGCAGACAGAATTACACTGATCTGGCCACCATTGATAACATGGAGGAAATGAAGAGGCTCATTAAAACAGTTCGTGTGACTTACTATGGCAAAGCTTGGATTGGTCTGTATGATGATCTGGACAGCTGGAGATGGTCTCTGAATGATACAGCTTTGCAGGGAGGATTTAAAAGCTGGTATGTCCAGCAACCTGTTAACTCAGGTGGAAAGAGTCTGTGTGTGTACATGTCTTATAGCCAGGGTGTATGGAGTGAAGCCACTTGCTCATGGACACTTCCCTTTATTTGCTATGATGGTAAGAATTGATGTTGGATAAGCAATTCAAATAAAACCTTTAGGATTCAAAGATCAATGACAAACATAAATTGTTCCCCACAGGAAGAGTGAACGCTAGTACAAGTTATGTGTTTGTTTACCAGTCTAAAAACTGGACTGAAGCTCAGAGCTACTGCAGAGAACATCACACAGACATTGTCAGTATCAGGAATGAGACTGAGAACTACATCATTCAGACATTACTTTCAAATTCTTACACTGTTTGGATTGGACTGTACAGAAGCAGGTCTTGGTCAGATCAGAGCAACTCTTCATTCAGTAACTGGAGGTCAGGGCAGCCAGATAATGCTGGAAACAGTGAATACTGCACTGCAGTGTCATTTCGTGATTCTGGGAACTGGACAGATGAAAACTGCAATACTGCCTTTCCTTTCATTTGCTACAGTGGTGAGTAGAAATCTAGCAATAAAGTAATGTGAATTTATTTATTAAATATTAAGATCAAATAACAAATAAGAATATGGTTTTGGTCAATGGCGATTGGGGGTTTGGGGGTAGGCTTAGCCATAATTAGCATCCCCATTGGCTGATAATAAATGCTTGTGAGGCTCAGTGGTTAGCACTGTCGCCTCACAGCAAGAAGGTTAAGTCCTGGCTGGGCCAGGGGGCATTTCTGTGTGGAGTTTGCATGTTCTCCGCGTGTTCGAGTGGGTTTCCTGCTGGTGCTCTGGTTTCCCCCCACAGTCCAAAGACATGCGCTATAGGTGAATTGGGTAAGCTAAATTGTGCATAGTGTATAAGTGTATGTGTGTATGTGAGAGTGTATGGGTGTTTCCCAGTACTGGGTTGCAGCTGAAAGAGCATCCGTGGCATAAAACTTATGCCTTAGTATTTGGCGGTTCATTCCACTGTGGCGACCCCTGCTAAATGAGAGACTAAGCCGAAGGGAAATTAATGAATAAATTAACTAAAAATAACTATAATTTCATATTTGTTTCATTATTATTTCATAAAGGCACATGCTCATTTCTGTTTTGGCAGCAAATCAAATGTAGAAGCATGAGTGGTCCACAAACTGGACTATTTGATGCATTTACCTGTTAGAGACAAGAATCTTTACTCAAAAAAAAACCCAAAGAAAACCTTTCACTTGAATTCGTATCATAGAAAATGCAATGCTTTCTAATAAAGTGCTCTGTAAATCAGGAGTGAGAAGACGAAATGTTGATTTGTGTGGAAGAATAGCCAAATTAACAAAAGATATTAAAGACAGTAATGATTTTACAGGCCATGTTGTGTTTTTACTTTCATTTTTAAGTTGACAATCTAGTTATGGCATCTTTGACATCTTTCAAACTTATAAACAGATTATTACTAATTAATTATTTATATATATATATATATATATATATATTGATTATTTACTAATTAAAAGTAATTTTTAGGGCAACATGGTGGCTCAGTGGTTAGCACCATTGCCTCATAGCAAGAAGGTTGCTGGTTTGAGTCATGGCTGAGTCAGTTGGCATTTCTGTGTGGAGTTTGCATGCTCTCCCCGTGTTCCCATGGGTTTCCTCCGGGTGCTCCAGTTTCCCCACAAGTCCAAAGACATGCAGTATAGGTGAATTAAATTAAATAAACTAAATTGGCTGTAAATTGGGCAGTACTGGGTTGCAGATGGAAGGGCATCCGCTGCGTAAAACATATACTGAATAAGTTGGCGGTTCATTCCGAGCCCTGATGAATAAGGGACTGAGCTGAAGGAAAATGAATGAATGAATGAATGAAATGTAATTTTAATTTTAATTTTAATTTTAATTTTAATTTTAATTTTAATTTTAATTTTAATTTTAATTTTAATTTTAATTTTAATTGGGGCAGTATTTATCTTTTAGCAGGGATGTACAAAAACTGCCTATCCTTCCCAACAATAAAAAAAAACTAAACAGAAACTATATTAACTACTTATTAATATTAAATTATAATTAATATTACTACAATACATTAATCTTTTTATAATTAAGTATAAATAGTCGACACTCAAAAAATATTTTCGGTGCTTCTTCAAATAATTTTTTAGTGAGCTTAATCAACACAATTCTTCGTGGTTTCTTTCGGAGAACTTAGTTAATTTATGTTCAATCCACTTAAATTTGTCAAAAACAAATTTAACTTAACAAAAAAATTAACTTAATTGATTTGTGTTGGAACAACATGAAGGAATTGCGTGGAACAGCATTTTACAGTGTATATTATGCTCACATTACCCCAGGTAGAAGTCAATAGGTGTAAATTGTAAAAATGTAAAAGGTGTAAAAATTACTTTGTAAAAAAACATTTTTTTATTTTTACATTAAAATGTGATAGTAATTTTTCCCCACCTTGACAGCAATAACATCATTCCGTCAGTATCACTTTGTGAATCAGTCTAAGAGCTGGACTGAAGCTCAGAGATTCTGCAGACAGAATTACACTGATCTGGCCACCATTGATAACATGGAGGAAATGAACAGGCTGATTAACACCGTCAATAGCAGCTACAATGGTTCAGCCTGGATTGGTCAGTATGATGATGTGAACAGCTGGAGATGGTCACTGGAAGACAATGATTTCTATCAGGAAGGAGAAAGAGATTACAGGAACTTTTTACATGAACCAGACAACAATGGTGGTAAAGAACTGTGTGCTTACATGGATCCTAATGGAAACTGGTATGACACATCATGCGAGAATTATCACACACCTGTCTGCTATGATGGTAAGACATTTATTTTTGAATATATTTAAATGCACATACTAATTAATGTTTCACTTAAAGGTAAATTGCGTTAAAGTCTTAAGAAACTTTACAGTCAGTGTTGGTGTCTCTCCAAAACGTCTTGACCATTGTAAAATAGAAATGTAAAAGTATTGTAGATGTATTAGATACATTTAAAATGTGCATGACCAGACAAGGTGACAAATAACATGATACTGAATTTATGTTTATATCTTAGGTAGAGAAAATGCCACTCAGAAGTATATTTTGGTAAATACCGGTATGCCGTGGACTGAAGCTCAAAGCTACTGCAGACAGAGATACACAGACCTGGCCAGTGTGAGGAATGAGACAGAGTGGCAACAGATACTGAACATTACACGTTATAGTTATTATGGTTATTATTCTGGGTATAACGTGTGGATTGGTCTGTACAGAAACAGACTGTGGTCAGATCAGAGCAGCTCCTCCTTTACATATTGGCTGCCACAGATTCAGGGTGATGGTGCACAACCAGATAATGGTGCACATGTCGCAGGAGAACAGGGGGCTCAACACTGTACAACTGTGTCTTTAAAATACTTTGGTCAGTGGACAGATGAGAGATGTTTTGCCACTTTGCCATTCTTCTGTTACAGCGGTGAGAAAATAAACCTTTTATTAATAAATAAAATAATAAACATCATGTTATTACACAGAAAAGCTTAACATTTGCTCATTACGCTAACGTAAACCCTCTGTTTGCTTTGTGGTGATCCTGATGACCATCAAATGAACCCACATTTGCAGATATGTACGGTATGTTTGTATAGTTTTGCAAATTTTTCCTGTTTTCAATACATAATGGGTGTTAATCAGCAAAAGAATTAAACTGTACTGACATGTTCATTTATTAAAATTTTACTGATCAGTGATGGGAATGCGAGTGGAAGTTACGAGTCTAGAAAATTTGTCAAAGGCAAAGATTGAGGAAGAGGTGATTATACAGGTAAGACACTAGTTACCAATAACAACACTACATTTTTCTTTAAGATTTTATGTAATTGGTTGATAACACATATACTTTCCTATATAAATGTTATGTTAAATTGCTCAAGACAACTGTGTAATAAATACTAAATCAGTGGCATTTAAATAATGAAAGGGGGAACAAAGAGATGTTTGTCATAAATTGTATATAATTTCAGTTACAAGAGGAGCTGATGAAGCTTGGAGTTCCCAGCAACGTCACCATGCATCTGAGAGACTATTATAAGATCAAACCCTGATGAAGGAGGACAGCGCTTTACTGTTTCCACATTTTAGAGTTCTAGCCTCAGTACTTACTACTTGTATAAAATATAACTGTACTGTCTTTACTTTTATAAATGAATGATCTTAATCATATAATTTTATCTTAAAATATCCATAATTAACAGGTTCTGTGTTTAGTGCGTCAGTTTTTTCCCATTTATTTACAGTTATCATTTGCAATATAGGACTACAATCCATATTCCCCAATTTTATTGACATTTTAGTAGTCTGAAAATATGTATCATAATAAAAATATTATATAGACTATATTAAGTCCATTTAAATAACAGAAAGAGTACTGGCATTTTGTTACAGTTTTCCCCCATAATTTACAACACCAACCCAAGCAATATCACTTCAGACTATTAAAAATGAAAATTTGAAAAAATGCAATTCAAATGCATAAATAAATGAGGGGAAAAAATACATCACAAAAAACAGAACACATAATTTGCAGATATTTTATAGTACTTTGAATGATATTTTCCCCATGATAAAACTGTATGTCATTGTATTTGATTTAGTTTTAAAAGACCAATCAGTGAAGTGTTTCATATCTAAATTGATTTAGCTTGAGTTTAATGATTGGGTTTATGGACTATACTGTATAAAGTTTGATCAACAGCTGTTAATGGAAAGGTATGTAAGATGAAACAATAATTCCAATAAATAAATTATACAATAAATTGTATATATACAACAGTTCTGTGCGGTATTCTGCAGTATCAGAACTTGTACAGCCTCTTCACTCTTGTGTATTACTCTGCCCACAAGGAGTGACAACAGATCAATGAATTCACTACACTTTGACAAATATTGCAGCTTTTGGACAACATAATGTACATTTGAGGCTATTTGAGGCTAGTTTATTTTTAACGATAGTGCCTATTCTAAATATTTATATAAATCTCCACCAGCCTGTCATTAAGCCGAGCAAAAGCAGATGACGTTGTCGATCCACAAGATGGAGACAGAGACCGCATAATAAGCCCTTAGAAGAGAAAAACAGCATAATTTCAAACTACAGCTGATTAAGTCATTATAAAAGAGGTAAGTGACTTTCTAAGTCGATCTCTCTCATTTGTATGTTGTAGTGCTGTATTTATACTATAGTAATTGTAGCATATTGAGTGTGAGACGGGACTCATCAGGAATGTATTTTGTGTTGGGCACTATTTGTAGAACCCTGAGTTACTTTTTTGGTTGGCCATCTGTTTGTTTCTAATGAGTCTCCTGTTTTCGTTACTGCAGACTAGTTCAGTAAAAAAGACATTTCATGCATGTGTTTAGCGTTTTTCCTTATCACAAACACAACAGTAATCTTGTAGTGATTGTGCTGCTTTGACTTTTTTGGGGTTAATTATTGTGATCTCCCGATTGCAACAGAGAAATACTGGGAAATCTCTGTAGACTGATGGCATTTCATGCCGTTTAGCCTTATAATCTTAAAATGTGAGCAAAATCACCTGTTTTGTCATTACTTTAGATATTACGCTAGAGAATCATTTAAATACTAGTTCTAAGCTGACGTTAGTGAAGTAGCAATGGTTTCTGCTATTCTGATGCTCAGCTGCACACGTGAAGGAAAGATAGAGGAAAATAGTTCCTCTTACAAAAGGATTTTTAGACTCTCTGTTTTTATTTTTATATACATGATTATGTTGTTGAACTGTTATATAAAGCAATATCACATGAGTACAAGTGCGATATGGTCGTATATAGTCACTGATGGGACACTAAGGCTACATTCACATTGCCAAGCTTAGAGCTCAAATCTGATTTTTTCTCAGATCTGATTTTTTTTGCATGGCTGTTATAAATGTGGCCAATATCAGATTTACAGTGGGAACAGATCATGGTCCTAAACTGACCCGTATGCGCAAAAATACAGTTATGGACAGCACAAAATGTCTAATTATGCACACGTGATACTGTATGAAGTAAGCACATTGTCAGATCATGCTTATATGATTATTGCCCTTTTCACAGTGGTGTAGTTTAAGAACTGTAAATGATTGTTCTGCTACTACTAATGTGTATTTCGGCATTTGAAATCTAAAATAAATCACTTGTGATTGAAAACACTGATCATTTGTGATTTATGACAACCGTGGTGCGCGTTTGTTTGACCATCGGTGTAGTGAACTCACGAAGGGTTAATGAGCAGCCGCAGACTGAACTGTGAAGGCGGAATTGCTTTATCTCCGTTAGCAGAGTTGTTTCATTTTACTTCATTATAAACAGTAGAAACGTACAGGAGGGGGGTTTGGGTGCTCGTGCACCTGCCCTTTTTTCTTTTGAAGAGAAAGTTCTCCCTCCTTTGCACACGGATCCCCTATCCGCAACACGCATGATGCTCTTCACCTTCGCGATCAACCCATGCCTCAATTGTTAGCAAGTACCAGTTTTGCCTCCAAAATCTTTTTCAAAATCAACAACCAACTTTTCTGTGGTAAAGTAACTGCCATATGTGCTATTCTACTATGCTGCTGAGGAGTAGAGGATGTTTGCTGCACAGAAAGATCACGCATGTTGTAAAAGTCACATGAAATCCGACATAACAGTTCACACTGCAGTCGCGTTGCAAAACATCAGATCTGTGTCTGATTTAAGACTACATATGAAAGTGGCACAGATCTAACCTGAAAAGATCAGATGCGGTTTGGGCTGTTCACACTATCATTACCTGAGTCACATGTAGGCAAAAAATCCGATTCCGGCCACATTTGGCTGCAGTGTGAACGTAGCCTAAGGCACTTGGACTGCAACCTCATTCCAATGCACGTCTGCTACGAGTGTGATATTGCTCATATATATTGGTGTTTGTTTTGAAATTGTTTTGTTTTTAATATACAGAGTTGGAAAGCTATGTGCGTAAAATGGAATTAATTGTGAAGTTTAAAAGAAAGTGGTGGTAGTTTTTTTTTTTAGGTCTTATGGTACATTGTAGTACAAAAAATATATATCTTTACCCCTGACAGGTCATGAAATTTCATGTATCAATATGAAATCTTTGCTATATTTTTGATTTATGAACTTTTCATTTAAAGTTCACTTTAAGCTATTTAAAAGTGAATTTTGTGAACATATAAAACAAAAATAGTTACTTTATATAACAGTTTCCTCTACTCATAGTCAAAGGGCACATTCATGTTATGTCTTGGCAGCACCTATGATGTATTAAAGTGGCATCCGAGTGTAAATGTCACTCAGGGGTGGACTGGGACACAGTATTAGAGCAGGAAATCTCACACCCACCATTGCCATCCTATCACTGATTTAAGGATTTGGCATATAGACCAGTATAAAGAGTGTGACTCTTCCCAGTACGTCAGCCATTTCCTACTGCATTCTGTCTTTGTTGAAGTAGATGGGAAGAACCTGTTTTAAGGTTTTCTGTGGATAGTAGCGAAAAATGCAATCTAAACCCTTAGACTGGGCCATTATAATTCCCTCGATCTTCCATAGGCTCATACACTTATTAAAGAAGTAACTATAGCTTTACTAAAAACCAGTCATCTCAATGGCAAAATTGTCTCAGTCATTCTTCAAGCCTTTTTAATAACAAAACTGTCTACATCTTGGTGCAACCAACCACCTTTAAATGTACATTACATTTATTCATTTACTAGATGTTGTTCATTTCGCTGTGGCAACCCCTGATAATCAAGGACTAAGCCAAAAAAAAATGAATGAACAAATAATCCTAAAGCCTATTATCTAACTGTTTATAGGATATAAAGTAAATCTCAGATGTCCCTGGAGTTTGTATTTGAAGTTTCAGGCCAAAATCCTCCACAATATTTTTGAGATTTTGCTATTTTCAAAAGGGGGAGGAGCTACAAACACCTATGCATCAGCATATTCATGCAAATTCAGTTTGGAGGCTGCCTATATTCACACACA
Organism: Danio aesculapii; assembly: GCF_903798145.1. NCBI lineage: Eukaryota > Metazoa > Chordata > Actinopteri > Cypriniformes > Danionidae > Danio > Danio aesculapii. Next base: position 29,967,307 of record NC_079455.1, on the reverse strand, counting down.
GCTATATACATACATATACACATATATAATTATAAAAAAAGTTTTCAAGTCAAGGCGTTGCGCTGGCGCAGTGGGTAATGCTGACACCTCACAGCAAGAAGGTCGCTGGTTCGAGCCTCGGCTGGGTCCATTGGAGTTTCTGTGTGGAGTTTGCATGTTCTCCCCATGTTCACATGGGTTTTCCTCCACAGTCCAAAAAAATTTACAATAACTTACCTAATTACCCTAACCTGCCTAGTTAACCCAGTTAAGCCTTTAAATGTGACTTTAAGCTGTATACGTGTCTTGAAAAATATCTAGTAAAATATTATGTACTGCCATCATGGCAAAGATAAAATAAATTAGAAAGGAGTTATTAAGGAGTTTGTTTAGAAATGTGTTGAAAAAAAAAAAACTTCTCTCTGTTAAACATAAATTGGAGAAAAAAAATAAACAGGGGGGCTAAAAATTCAGCGGGGCTAATAATTCTGACTTCAACAGTAGGCGCTATGTAGCTCTTACTGTAAAGTGCTTCCCCTATGATTACTGCCAAAGAACCACATTTGGTGCTCCAGTTTCATCTCCATTAGTTCATCAAACAATTAGACAACAACTTTGCCCTTTGGTTGAAAACATGACAGAAAGAAAAGAAAAGAAAAGAAAAGAAAAGAAAAGAAAAGAAAAGAAAAGAAAAGAAAAGAAAAGAAAAGAAAAGAAAAGAAAAGAAAAGAAAAGATACTGTTCTATAAGCAATATGATCTTCAGGACATTGCATGTTCTTATCGGCATCATGCATTATATTGTCTCTTAATATGCAAGGATAGAAAGTCGTAGCATGCCTGATCTACTGCTGCAGTCTGAGAAGTTTCTGTAGTCTCCACTGCATCCAGGAGAGATATTTGATCACATGTTTGCTGATCATAGACTGACCAACTCCAGGCAGAAAAAAAAGTCCAAATAGATTCCAAAATTTCTAAATCATGAATAATAACTGCTTTACACAAAAAATCTTGTCATGTCAGACAATTTCGAAAAAAATATAACAGGAAGTTATTTGCTTTCCTTTTCCAAACACAGCAAATCAAAATGCTACTCTTTTTCACTTGTTCTCTCTTTCTCTCTTTCTTTCTCTCCCTCTTTCTTTCTCTCTCTCTCTTTCTGGCACGAACGCACGCATGCAGACTCACACACACACACACACACACACCCACGCACGCACACACACACGCACGCACGCACGCACGCACGCACGCACGCACACACACACACACACACACACATACACCTTGCTAAACTGATTAGAAAAACATAACAAGAACAAGTAAAAAACATGAAAAACAGCAAGAAAATGTAGCCCAGGGTAAATATTTTTTAGTTCTCAAAAATTTAGCCCTGGGCACATATTCCTAATGAGCCTGGGTTGGATTTGTTTTAGAGGATTGGAACAACATGAGGGTAAGTAACTAATAACAACACTGTTATTTTGGGTAAACTAACCCTTTATTTATTTATTTATTTATTTATTTATTTATTTATTTATTTATTTATTTATTTATTTATTTATTTATTTATTTATTTATTAAACTAGCAATTAGTCTGTAGATTCAAGAAGATAAATAAATGATTTTAATTTTTAAAGTTCTATTATATTGTCCTCACTTTTAATAGGCAATACAATGTGAACTATAAGCATTTGTTTAATCCTCTGACATCTTGTTTATCTGGTTCCACTTTATGTAAGATGCATGTTTTTTTTTTTCTTTTTATAGCATGTTCAGCCACAATGATCACATACAATTAATAAAGCAAATTTAGCACAACTGGAAAGTAAGACACTCAGTTCCATATTGCAAAACAAAGGCTTCACTGATATGAATAAATCAGATATTGCAAACAATAATATCAATACTATGACAAAAAAATCACTATGTGAGACAGACAGAGCTAGCACAGAGACAAATCACTATGGCTTTCTGTGTTCTTCCTTTTTTTCATGTGTGTGTTTTGCTTCACTTTAATGCTGCTCCCTTACTGATAAGTGTTTGTCCTGTGCTTCAACTATATAGGTATTTTCCTCACCTGCTATGTTCTTTAGTTAAGGATTATTGATTCTTTCTTGTATTTTATTGTATTTAAACAATCATCTACAATGATAAAGACCATGTTTTTATATTTAATGCTGGTAAAGAAAATGAAAGGAAAGCTGACAAACAGAAATAAAAACATCTATTCTTTAGCATTTGTCTCACTTCTAGTCGAACAGGTTTGCTGATATTGTGTTCACATACTTTTATAGTTCTGCTAAACAAACCCATACTGGTAGCTTATTTAGACCAATTGGCAGGTTTTATACATATAAAGAAAATGGTCACACCCACATACTGTGCTTTGCTATGAAAAGATCTGCCAAACGACAAACAGAAACTGGCGAGCAGGACAAGGGAATGGTAACAGCTAAAACAAAATACATTAACTTTTACTTAATTGTAAACAAATGTATAGATTTTCACAATTAACCATGCATATTTTCCTCACGCAGAGCCATGTTAACACTGGTACTATTCTCAGGTATTAAACACTTATTTTTACTTTTTCCTTATCTTGCCTTTTTTTGCTAATTAATAACTTTTTTCTGCTTCAGTAGAATTGTACTCTTACTCATCATCACATATGTGCTTATATGATTACTCACTGTGATTTAACTTTCTTAAAATTATTTCAACTCTGATTTCCTGTTAAATTATAGTTTGAATGCTGGTATTTTGAGCTCATTGTCTATGCTGTCTATGGAGTTCAATTTAAACTTGAAGTTAAAGAAATGATTTGTTTTTTTTTTTTTATTAGAAATTACTACATTTTGTTGACAGAATAAAAAAGACAACAACATAAACCAAAAATAATAGTTTATCAAGCTACTGATCAAATGTAACAATAAAATGAACTACACTTTAGTTGGACACATATGAGTCATCCACATTAAATGCTCTTGTTATTATCTTGCTACATATAATTTTTGAAAGTTTAGGAAGTTTAGGAATGCTGTTAGATAAAAACATAATGATTAGGAATACATTTATATATTAATTATAAACAAATATGAATGTTATTTTGTCCTAATGATGTTTTTTTTCTACAATTTTGATATGCAGTTGAAATCAGAATTATTAGCCCTTCTCAATTATTAGCCTCCCTTTTAAGAACACATTTCTAAACATAATAGTTTTTTTTCTGTAGACAATCGGAAAAAAATATTGCTTAAGTAGACTAATAATATTGACCTTAAAATGTTTTTTAAAAAAGAAAATTATTCTAACTAAAAACAAACAAACAAGTCTTTCTCTAGACATTTTATAGGAAATACTGTGAAAAAATTCTTGCACTTTTAAACATCTTTGGGAGATATTTGAAAAAGAAAGAAAAAAAAACAGGTGTGCTAATAATTTTCACTTCAACTGTATATTAAAACAATGATATCATATTAATTTGATACTGTTTTCATAAGTGCACATTTTCAAATCTCTTAGTACAAAACTTTAAACTGATCTCACTTGTAATACCAGCTGTCATTCTTTCAACACCCGATGTCATGATTACATGATTGTTGCACATGTTTTCATTCTACATAATCGTTGTTTCAGAACACAAGATCATTGTGATATGTGATGAGAACATTTGGTTTGATGACAAAAATGCAACAGCAAAACCTGTTTTCAACTTAGCACATTCATTTAGTAGCAAACAATATGAGGTACAGGTTTTAAATTGCTCTCAGTGCTGAATGAATGTAAAACTGTGTACACGACCATCACAGTAAATGTCACACTTCTGTTTAGAAAAAAACTGACCAATTTTAAATGTGCTTTATGTATTTTTAACTCTTCTAAACATAACATTATCATAATGCTTTCAGATGTTCAGAGAACATGCTAAGTAAAGATACTGTACTTGTGATTCAGTGATTCTCTATTGAAAAGGTGTGTTCCGTGTTGGAATGTCTGTCATTGTTTTGGTCCGTGTAACTCTACCCACTGCAAGTTTACCAAATTATATTTCTGCACTCCAGTTTGCCTTGGTGGAAAACAATGTATTTCATTCCAGCATGAAGGCTGCCTCCTTGTACACGGGGGGCAGCCAAAAATGTGACCTTCGCAGGACAGTAGCAACCTCCAAAATGAGACACAGATTTAGAGTGATAAAGCTTACCTGAGGTAGTTTTTCATTTGCAAACAATACAAATATTAAAATGTAAACATTAACTGAGCAGTTTACAGTGTAATCCTGGGTTCACACCAATTTCAGAACACCATGTCACTCGCTCTAGTTTTCTCCTCAGGTGTAAGCTTAAGCTAATTTTGTGCTCAAATTAAATTATTTGAATTTCCGCTAAAGATGTGATTGAGGTGAAATCAGCATGTTTATTTAAAATGCGTTGCATAATCCACTTCATTCATGCAGAAATCAATGTGACCTGCCACCGTGAATCCCATGCATCCCTTTCCACCCCCTGTTCTTCACTTTCAGATCATTCCCCCTGTTAGCATATGTAATATACTCATGTGAATACTTAATTTTGCTTTTGGCTCGCTCCTGTTGGGGTCGGCAAACTGCGTGTGCTCCAGTTTGAGGAGGGACCAGGTAATAAAAAATCATTAATATTTAGAATTTGGACTGCAATTCCTTGTTCATTCCTTGGTCCTACACACTGCACCATAAAAATCTATACAACATGAAAATGTTATCAAATAACACATCAAGTCATTTACATATACTGTACAAGCAATAAAAAGTGTATTTTGTAGTTTTGAAAATTTACCAATTGCTTAGGAAAATTGTGGCGAAGCAATTTTTAAAAACTGTGATGGTCAGCTCTCTGTGCTGTAGCAGACTTTTAGCAGACTTCTGCACATGTGAAAGTGTCTTGTAAAGACATAACTAATCATCTTTGATTTGCTGATTAGATCCTAGCTCAATGCGGGTTTTGTATTTTAAACAGGTTTCTTTGCCCTCACATTGTGTGACCTTCAGTATGTGTTTGTGAATCAATCCAAAACTTGGGCAGAAGCTCAGAGATACTGTAGAGATAAATACACTGATCTGGCCACCATTGAAAATGAACAACAGACGATCCAGTTGTTGGACACAGTGAATGATGATTCCATTGATTTGGCCTGGATTGGACTCTACGATGATCTGAACAGCTGGAAATGGACTCTGGAGGACAGCGATTTCTTCAAGGCAGGAGAGAAAGACTTCAGAAACTGGTATAATCCAGATCCATACAGTTATGGGGCACAAAGCATCTGTGTGTATATGAACAAGGGGACATGGTATACAACAGTTTGCTCCAATACATTGTATCCTACTGTCTGCTATGACGGTGAGCTTATACATTAAAATCAATTAACAAAACTTAAAGCAACCAAAACAACCTCAATAATAATATGATATTATTGTCTTTCAGGAAGAGAAAATGCCAGTGCTACTTATGTTGTCATTTACCAGAATAAAAACTGGACTGAAGCTCAGAGTTACTGCAGGGAACATCACACAGACCTCATCAGTATCAGGAATGAAACTGAAAACCAGAAGATCGAGTATTTTTTTAAAGGTTTTTATTTTTATGATGTTTGGATTGGTCTGTACAAAACAAGATCTTGGTCAGACCAGAGCAACTCTTCATTTAGTTACTGGAGCTTGTGGCAACCAGATCGTTCAGGATCCTGTGCCGTGGTCTCATTTAGTGACTCTTGGAAATGGGCTGATGAAAACTGCAATTATGCATTTCCTTTTATTTGCTACAATGGTGAGTGGCTCTTATAAATAGAGTTTGATTATTAGTTTAACTACGATTTAATTTGTTTTTACCACTGACTTATGCCAGAGATGAGTGCAATTCAAGGGTATTCTGAAGCAATCTGTAATTTGAGTGCACTATTCCTTTGTCTGTGATATTAATCCATGACATCACTTATTGACTTAATGTGCTTACACCAATCAATTTCAATTTTAATGCTGATAATGTAATTAAAAAATGACAATATATACATTTATAATTATTTTAAATTACATTTGATTTACAAGGTTAATTTACAAATATATTTAGGGTATTTTGATACATAACCATTGAATTGTTTAATCTATTGACAGCATTTGGATCGTCTCGTCAGTATTTCTTTATAAATCAGTCTAAAAGCTGGACTGAAGCTCAGAGATTCTGCAGACAAAATTACAATGATCTGGCCACCATTGATAACATGGAGGAAATGAACAGGCTGATTAACACAGTCAATGGCAGTTACAGTGGTTCAGCCTGGATTGGTCAGTATGATGATGTGAACAGCTGGAGATGGTCACTGGAAGACAATGATTTCTATCAGCAAGGAGAAAGAGATTACAGGAACTTTTATCATGAACCTGACAACATGGGTGGGAAAAATCTGTGTGTTTACATGGATCCTAATGGAAAATGGTATGACTTGTCATGTGAATACGAACTGCAGTTTGTTTGCTATGATGGTAAGGACACCTAATCTTTTTAGAAATTAGATTAAAAAAATCTTTAAGAGCTAACATGCATATACAGTATTTGTTAATTTTTGTTTCACAGGTAGAGACAGTGCTCCACAGAGTTACATCAAAATCTACAATTATAAAAACTGGACCGAGGCTCGTAGATACTGCAGAGATTATTACACAGATCTAGTAAATGTGAGAAATCAGACTGAAAACCAGATGATTCTTGAAAGAACAGGTGGAGGAGTCTGGATCGGACTGTACAGAAACAGAATTTGGTCAAACAATCAGAATAGCACTTATCAAAACTGGAGGCCACAAATATCTGGGTTACAGGCACAACCAGACAATGGTGTTAATCAAGGTAATGAATATGGATATCAGCATTGCACTGCAGTATCATTTGGATATTCAGGACGATGGACAGATGAGGTCTGTGTATCCAAAATGCCTTTCTTCTGCTACAGTAGTAAGTTCACTTTCTTTGCTGGAAAACATACATAATAAGAGCAATAAGAAATAAGAGCAACTTTTCATACCTATATGTAGCATAATAAAAAATGTGTAATTTAGTATATTTGACTGATGACTTTGATTAAAATTATTCATTATTTTGAAGTATTCAAATATTTATCTGATCAATATAGTGCAAAATCTCTAATCACAGCTGTGACAAACATTTGTTTAGCTCTAGACCAGTACTTAATTTAACTATGAACATTAATTATGAACATTGTGTAAAATATACACAGCTAAAGTAATTCAAAACATGTCTTGATCACACTGTAGTTCCAGATCACCAGGCACAACAATTTCAGTTGTTTTAAATTGCTTCAAGACATACAACAGTCAAAAATCCAATAAAAATACAACAAATGGCTTTGGATTAATGTATAAAAACTAAAAAAAGCAGTCCATTGTGTTATTAGAAAATAATGCATACTTAAAGTGTAACAGCCAATCAAGTCTACAGGACTGCAGCTCTCCGGCAGCAGAGTTGGAGATCTCTGAAGTAGACAATAGGCCAATATCAGGTCATCAGTGAGCACTGGTCAGCATATTTTAGCAATATGTTCTCAATGAAGTTAGACCACAGTGTCATGAACTCACAGAGACAAGTTCTCACAAAGTTCTGATATATTCATTGAACTTAATTTATTCCAATGCATGAGTTTACATATCAGAAATAACAATCAAGTTATAACACTGCTAGTTCTTTAATATCAGTTTGGTTTGTCACAGTATTCAACAACAATGCCAGCTTACCATGGTTTATTAGTACATCAGTAACAATCCGATGATAATTTTTTTCTGTTCTGTTAAACAATCTCCAGGAATCTGTACACAATATTCATGCACTCGTCAGTATCACTTTGTATCTGAGTCTAAAACCTGGACTGAAGCTCAGAGATTCTGCAGACAGAATTACACTGATCTGGCCACCATTGATAACATGGAGGAAATGAAGAAGCTCATTAAAACAGTTCGTGGGACTTACTATGGCAAAGCTTGGATTGGTCTGTATGATGATCTGGACAGCTGGAGATGGTCTCTGAATAATACAGCTTTACAGGGAGGATTTAAAAGCTGGTATGTCCAGAAACAAGTTAACTCGGGTGGAAAGAGTCTGTGTGTGTACATGTCTTATAGCCAGGGTATTTGGAGTGAAGCCCCTTGCTCATGGACACTTCCCTTTATTTGCTATGATGGTAAGAATTGATGTTGGATAAGTTATTCAAATGAAACCTTTATGACTTTATGAACAATGACAAATATAAATTTTTCTCCACAGGAAGAGTGAACGCTAGTACAAGTTATGTGTTTGTTTACCAGTCTAAGTCCTGGACTGATGCTCAGAGTTACTGCAGAGAACATCACACAGACCTCGTCAGTATCAGGAATGAGATGGAGAACTACAGGATTCTCTCATTGCTTCCATATTATTTTTACACGTCTTGGATTGGACTGTACAGAAGCAGGTCTTGGTCAGATCAGAGCAACTCTTCATTCAGTAACTGGAGGTCAGGACAGCCAGATAATGCTGGAAACAGTGAATACTGCACTGCAGTGTCATTCAGTGACTCTGGGAGCTGGACAGATGAAAACTGCAATACTGCCTTTCCTTTCATTTGCTACAGTGGTGAGTAGAAATCTAGCAATAAAGTAATGTGAATTTATTTATTAAATATTAAGATCAAATAACAAATAAGAATATGGCTTTGGTCAATGGCGATTGGGGGTAGGGGTTGGCCATAATTAGCACCCATCAGCTGATAATTAAAGAATGTTTGGCTCAGTGTTTAACACTGTTGCCTCACAGCAAGAAGGTTGCTGGTTCGAGTCCCGGCTGGGCCAGTTGGCATTTTTGTGTAGAGTTTGCATGTTCTCCCCGTCTTGTGTGGATGTCCTCTAGATGCTACAATTTACCCCACAGTCCAAAGACATGAGCTGTAGGTGAACTGGGTAAACAAAATTGGTTGTAGTGTATGAGTGTGTGTGAATAACAGTGTATGAGTATTTCCCAGTGCTGGGTTGCAACGGAAAAGAATTCGCTGCATAAAGCATATGCCAGAGTAATTGGCGGTCTATTCCACTGTGGTAACCCATGATCAATCACAAACTAAAAATTACATTCATTTTAGATCTGTTTCTGACATTATCTCATAAAGACCAAATGTAAAAGCATGAATGGTCCACAAACTGAACCATCTGATGCACTCACCTGTTACAGAGACAAGAATCTTTACTCAAACAAACCAAAGCAAAACTTTCACTTGAGTTGAAACATATTATAGCAAATGCAGTTGTTTCAAATAAAAACTGTTCATTGAATCTGGAGGGATTTTCCAGGATACAGTTTTCATTTGTGTGGAAAAATACAAAATATATTGAAGACAGTAATGATTTAACAGACCGTGTTAAGTTTTCTTTACTTTAATTTTTAAATAGCTGACAATTTAGTTGTGACATTTTAGCATCTTTTAGACTTATTAACATATTATTGCAGATTATTTACTAATTAAAATGCTATTTTGATTGGGGCAGTGTTTATCATTTAACAGGGCTGTACAAAAACTGCCTACCCTTCATAACAAAAACAGGAGAAACTATATAAACTAATAACATTTTAATAATATTACTACAATTAATAGTTACTTTTTAATAATTAAACATAATTAGTCTATATTATGTCCACATTAACTCAAATATAATTCAATGTGACACATTTCTTTAAATTATTCCATTAAAAATAATAATAATAATAATAGATTTTCCCCCACTTTGACAGTATTGGGATCATCTCATCAGTATGACTTTGTGAATCAGTCTTTGAGCTGGACTGAAGCGCAGAGATTCTGCAGACAGAATTACACTGATCTGGCAACCATTGATAACATGGAGGAAATGAACCGGCTGATTAACACAGTCAATGGCAGTTACAATGGTTCAGCCTGGATTGGTCAGTATGATGATGTGAACAGCTGGAGATGGTCACTGGAAAACAATGATTTCTATCAGGAAGGAGAAAGAGATTACAGGAACTTTTATCATGAACCAAACAACAATGGTGGTAAAGAACTGTGTGCTTACATGGATCCTAATGGAAACTGGTATGACACATCATGCGAGAATTATTACACACCTGTCTGCTATGATGGTAAGACATTTTTTAAACGTACAGACTAATTTACCTTAGTTAAATTCTCAACAATCTTTACAGTCAGAGTTTTGGTAAGATCTCTAGAACATGTCTTGGCTTGGTTGGATCAAAATGACCACTGTAAAAATGAAGTGGATTTAAAATGTGGATGACCAGACAAGGTAACAAATAACACTAAATTTATGTTTATATCTTAGGTAGAGAAAATGCCACTCAGAAGTATGTTTTGGTAAATACCGGTATGCCGTGGACTGAAGCTCAAAGCTACTGCAGACAGAGATACACAGACCTGGCCAGTGTGAGGAATGAGACAGAGTGGCAACAGATACTGAGCATTACACGTTATAGTTATTATGGTTATTATTATTATTATGGGTATAACGTGTGGATTGGTCTGTACAGAAACAGACTGTGGTCAGATCAGAGCAGCTCCTCCTTCACATATTGGCTGCCACAGATTCAGGGTGATGGTGCACAACCAGATAATGGTGCAAATGTCCCAGGAGAACAGGGGGCTCAACATTGTACAACTTTGTCTTTAAAATACTTTGGTCAGTGGACAGATGAGAGATGTTTTGCCACTTTGCCATTCTTCTGTTACAGCGGTGAGAAAATAAACCTTCTATTAATAAATAAAATAATAAACATCATGTTACTACACAGAAAAGCATAACATTAAGCATAACAGTTTGCAATGATGATTGTTCAATTGATACTGAGCCTTTAGTTGTCATTTATAAGGGATTTATAAAGCATAACATTTGCTCATTACTAACATAATCTTTGTTTACTTTGTGGTGAATCTGATGACCATCATATGAACCCACATTTGCAGATATGTACGGTATGTTTGTATAGTTTTGCAAATTTTTCCTGTTTTCAATACATAATGGGTGTTAATCAGCAAAAGAATTAAACTGTACTGACATGTTCATTTATTAAAATTTTACTGATCAGTGATGGGAATGCGAGTGGAAGTTACGAGTCTAGAAAATTTGTCAAAGGCAAAGATTGAGGAAGAGGTGATTATACAGGTAAGACACTTGACAGTATGAATTATATATCAATAACAACACAGCATTTTTCTTTGAATATTGTATGTAAAAGATTAATACCACATATACTTTTTTATATTAACATTTCATGTTAAAATTGCTCAAGACAACTGTGTAATAAATACTGATTCAGTGACATTTAAATAATGAAAGGGGGAACAAAGAGATGTTTGTCATAAATTGTATATATTTTCAGTTACAAGAGGAGCTGATGAAGCTTGGAGTTCCCAGCAACGTCACCATGCATCTGAGAGACTATTATAAGATCAAACCCTGATGAAGGAGGACAGCGCTTTACTGTTTCCACATTTTAGAGTTTTAGACTCAGTACTTACTACTTGTATAAAATATAACTGTACTGTCTTTACTTTTATAAATGAATGATCTTAATCATGATAATAATCTTATCTTAAAATATCCATAATTAACAGGTTCTGTGTTTAGTGCGTCAGTTCTTTTGCCATTTATTTACAGTTATCAGTTGCATTATGAGACTTTTATCTCTGCTCTGTCAACTTTTGATGTTAAAAATTCAACTGAACAACAACAAAGGGACTTTGATTGACATTTTAGTAGTGTGAAAATATGTACCATAAAATAAATATTATATAGACCAGTGTTTCCCAACCCTGTTCCTGGAGGCACACCAACAGTTCATGTTTTGGATGTCTCCCTCATCTGACCCATTAACTTCAGGTTTTGGAGTCTCTTCCAATGTTCTGATGAGTTGTTTCAGGTGTGTTTGATTGGGGAGAGAATGAAAATGTGTACTGTTGGTGTGCCTTTAGGAACAGGGTTGGGAAACTCTGATATAGACTATATTAAGTCTATATCAATATTAGAAAGAGTACTGGCAGTGTATTACCAGGGTTGTTTTTGTACATAATTTACAACAACAACCCAGGAAATATACCACTTCAAACTATTAAAAATGATAATAAAAGCCATTTTTTTCCAACTGTTCAACTTTAAAATTTGAAAATTGCTATTCGAATGCATAAATAAATGAGGAAAAAATATATAAATCATAAAGTATGGATCACCCTTAATTTGCAGATATTTTTACAGTGTATCTTTTTCCCATAATGAAATATTATATCATTGCATTTATCGTTTTAAAGGACTAATTAGTAAAGTGTTTCATATCAAAATTGATTGAGCTTGAATTTAATGATTGGGTTTATGGACTACATATAGTTTGATCAATAGCTGTTAATCGAAAGGTATGTAAGATGAAACAATATTTACAATAAATTGGTATCATGATGGCATATATATATTAGTATACTTATAGGTGCTTGTTTTGAAATGGTTTTGCTTTGAATATACAGAGGGGAAAGCTATGTGTGTAAATTGAAATAAACTGTGAAGTTTTAAAAGGAAGTGGTGGTAGTTTTGTATAGGTCTTACAGTACATTGTAGTACAGTACAAACAAAAAATAGCTTGTCACATACTATAAGTTGCCGAACCTGTTTTAAAGGCACATCCTTCCTGAGAAACACTGATGAATATCTATACCAACTGACATAGCTCATTCAATGTCATGTATTACAATATGAAATCTTTGCATTTAGAATATACAAACATTTTATTTAAAGTTTTCAGTTCACTTGAAGCAATTTAAAAGTTAATTTTGTGAACACAAAAAACTAAAATAATGATTTATTCAACAGTTTCCTCTACTCATTGTCAGTATAGGGGCACATTCATATCATGCTTGGCAACACCATGCACGGGCTTCCGGGTGAACATGACACTCAGGAGTGGACTGGGACACAGGCCAGAAAATCCTGCACCCACGCTGGGCATCCTTTGGTAAATAATGATTTATAGGATTTGGCATATAAACCAGTATAAAGAGTGTGACTCTTCACAGTATGTCAGCCATACTGCATTCTGTCTTTGCTGAAGTAGATGGGAAGGGCTTGTTTTAGGATTTTCTGTGGATTGTAGTGAAAAAGGCAATCTAGCAAGGGTGTAAGTTTGCACTTGATATTGGTGGGGTCGGGTGAATCAAACACGGATATATAATTCATTACAATTAAAGGCTCAGTTATATTCCAAACAGGAAAAACGAACATAAACAACATTATTCATTCCTATTCATTTGAAGATACACATATAAACTGTATCAAATAAAAAATAAATCTCTGCAACCTTACGTGAAATAGAATTACTGTACTGTACTTTAAACATTGCATCTTATTATATTGTTAAATTACTATATTGCTGTTGTTTTATCCAATTTTATGTCGTATTTTGACACTCCTGTTGTTTAGCAATGTTTAAACTTTACAGTAATTTTACTTTTTAGATAAGTTTGCAATGATTGTAATTGATTGTTCAATTGATACTGAGCCTTTAGTTGTCATTTATAAGGGATTTATAAAGCATAAATAGTCCTCACTTTAGTTTCCTTCAGTTTAGTCACAAAACTGAATGAAGTTGAGTTAATAAAGCATTTATTAACATACAAATTAACTATTAGTATATGCCTGAATAATAAGATATATAAACGTTGATTTCAATAGTTTATTAATCACTTACTAACTCATTCTAAATGATCTTAAAAACCATCGACTACTCTTAAATACAACTGGTTTGTAAATAATGCAATACTAAATTTAGTAATGAAATGTAAATCATTAACAAAGTATGAAAGTACAATTATTAAGCACATTATGAATGTGGTTGTAAGTTAAGAATACAGCATTTGTAGCTGCAGTTATAAACTGCTTACTAACGTTTATTAATGTACAGTTAATGCTTAACAGATAAGGAATTCGCTAGATGCTAATGCTTAGTAAACGATTCATAGTGTGTAGTTATTATAAAGTGTTACTAAGTAATGGATTTAATAAGGAAAGCAAGAAAGTTCATTCTAATTGTGATATAAGACATATCTGTTCTCATTTTAGATTTCTATGTAACTTTCAATGGATGAAATACCTGCTAGACGCAGATGGAGGGCAGGAATGTCATACATTATGATGCAGGACTAAGATAATCAGACGTTTTCTAGATAATTCTATTTTGTCTTCTTCAGTTTGAGTTTTCATACAATAGCAAAACTTGAACACACAGGATTTTTGTAACTCCATCGTCTAAGCTCAGAGATACTGTAAAGATAAATAGACTTATCTGGTCTCTCTTCTTATGAACTTTAGAATGTAATGACGCAGTCTAACAGGTTTGCCTAAAACAGATGTATTTGTCTTTATGATAAACAAAGCAATAGCCTACATACGTCAACAGATTTCTTTATGTTAAGGTAAAAAAAAAAAGCATTTTTCAAGTTGCTTTGAGCATAAAGAGTACTGCAGAGACAACAAACAGAAACTAACAAGCAAGAAAGGACACCGAAAGACCTGAACGGTAAATATAATAATTGATGATTAAAAAATGGTTAATATTTAATGTACCATTTATTCGTAAAGATGTATAATGAAATTGCTTTCTTTTTTTTTCTCTCCACAGCAATGTTTTCATTGGCTTTACTTTCAGGTATTGAAATTCTTTTTGATTTTTGTCAGTTTCTTTTTATTTTTTTTTTTGTCAAATTATCAAAATAATATAAATCTTTTATTATTTTATTATAGAAAATTGGGGATTCTGAGTCTGTAAATTTAACAGTAACCAATGAAAAAAACTATGTATTTTAGAATGGGAGGTCTATTTATATGCACATATATTTTTCCTTATTAACCAAAGTAAGATTAAAATAGAACCTAATGAGTAAAGCTTCTGTGTTTTCATCAGGTTTTATTACCTTTACCTTGAGTGTTCCTCGTCAGTATGTGTTTGTGAATGAATCCAAGACTTGGGCAGAAGCTCAGAGATACTGTAGAGATAAATACACTGATCTGGCCACTATTGAAAATGAACAACAGACGGTTCAGTTACTGGACACAGTGAATGATGATTCCATTGATTTGGCCTGGATTGGACTTTACGATGACCTAAACAGATGGAACTGGACTCTGCAGGACAGCAATTTCTTCAAGGCAGGAGAGAAAAGCTTCAGGGACTGGAATAACCCAGTCCCATACAATAATATAGCACAAAGTCAGTGTGTTTACATGTACATGGGGATATGGCGTGCAACCTATTGCACTGGGTCATATTATCCAGTTGTCTGCTATGATGGTAATCCATACATTACTGTATGATCTATTTGTGGCAAAATACATATGGCAATTGCAAATATCAAACCAGCCTCTCTCTTATCTGAATATGACTTATTTTCATTTCAGGAAGAGAAAATGCCAGCGCTACTTATGTTTTCATTCCACAGTCCCAAACCTGGACTGAAGCGCAGAGTTACTGCAGAGAACATCACACAGACCTCGTCAGCATTAGAAATGAGACTGAAAACCAGATAATTGAGTCTATTACAACTTACAATGGGTATGCTTGGATTGGCCTGTACAAAACCAGATCTTGGTCAGACCAGAGCAACTCTTCATTTAGCTACTGGAGCTTGTGGCAACTGGGTTCAGCAGGATCCTGCACTGTGGTCTCATTTAGTGACTCTGGGAAATGGCTGGATAAAGACTGTAGTTATGCATTTCCTTTCATTTGCTACAGTGGTGCGTAGAAATTAATATATTTATTAGTTTTGATAAGTAATGATTTCCATAACGTATATTGTGTCTATGTAGTCACATAAAAAATAGGCACTATAAAGTCCAAGAATCTGTGTATATAGAACAAGTCACACTGAAAATAGTAGAAAGGCCTGTTTACACCATGCACTGTAATCATAGATAAAAAAGAAGAGAAAATAGAAGATATGTTTCTAAAAAAACATTCAGACACAAATATATTTATCATTATGTTTATATTTATAATTACTGTGCTTGGTGTGAACGGGCCGTGAGTCTAGGTTTTAATTTGGAATGTGACATGAAAAAGTAAATGTATAGCATTGATTCTCTGAGTATAAATGATAAGATGTTCCTGTTGATGGACAAGATCCTCTTCAAAATGTTATCTGATAATCTTTCTTTTTTTTTTTTACACTTGTGGAATTCATGCAACTCAATTGGTGCTGTCATAGTCAACTAAATATCTGGTATGAAATCAAAAACAGATCAGACAGTTTTCGATGCAACTAGACCGAACAATTTTGGCTTTTACATTCTATATATTTTTTACATTTCTGATTGACGTGTCATAACTCTGCGCTGTGGAAAACTACAACCATCCTCTTTCTGCTCAACGGTTGACGAGTTCGATCACATCAGTGTGATTTATCTAGACTGGTTTCTGGAGTGAACAATTGAACTAGTTTGATTAGAATGTTCAGTGCTCGTGATCAGCTGTCAAATTCAAATCTGCTTTCCCATGCTGGCTATCAGTTAACAACTTTTTTGTTCTGTAGTTTATAACAACAATTTAAACCGCAATACCAAAAATAAGCAAAAAATCTGATTTGAGAAATAAGCTTTGCAGTGTAAATGTGGACAATTCTATTTGAGATAATTTTTCTTTTGTTTCCAGAGCTAGGATCAATCCGTCAATATCACTTTGTGTCTGTGCCTATGATCTGGACTGATGCTCAGAGATTCTGCAGACAGAATTACACTGATCTGGCCACCATTGATAACATGGAGGAAATGAACAGGTTGATTGACACAGTCAATGGCAGTTACAGTGGATTGGCCTGGATTGGTCAGTATGATGATGTAAACAGCTGGAGATGGTCACTGGAAGACAATGATTTCTATCAGGAAGGAGAAAGAGATTACAGATACTTTTATCATGAACCAAACAATTCTGGTGGAAAGGAACTATGTGTTTATATGGATAGTTATGGAAAATGGTTTGATTATTCATGTTATTATTCATTCCAGTTTATATGCTATGATGGTAAGAACATTTTGTTTGGTTTACAACAAAAAAATCTGTAATTTTTTCCCCCTACAATGCATTTATGTGTATGTTTATTTGTTATATTTCATACATCAGGAAGACAGAATGCCACACAGAATTACATCAGAATCACTGATAGTAAGAACTGGACTGAGGCTCGTGGATACTGCAGAGATCATTACACAGATCTCGTCAATGTGAGAAATCAGAATGAGAACCAGAAGATCCTTGAGACAGCAGGTGGAGGAGTCTGGATTGGATTGTACAGAAACAGAACTTGGTCTGATCAGCAGATTACCAGTTATGAAAACTGGAGACCACAAATTCTTGATTCTGTGTTGCAACCAGATAATGGCGAAGACGGGTTGCAACCAGAAACGGGTCATCAGCACTGTACTGCTGTTTCATTTGGTGATTCAGGTCGATGGACAGATGAGGTCTGTGTATCTAGCATGCCTTTCTTCTGCTATAACAGTAAGTTCACTCCCTATAGTAATAATTTCAGCTTTGGGTGTGTTTCGAGAACTATACGTAAACTTATTTCATGAAAAGTTTTTTACTCAAGGCAGTACTAAAAATAACATGCATTCTGTATGATCTCTTTTTTTCAGTGCAGTTTTAATAGAGTGATTGACACAGATAGAAACTTAAGCTGTTTTGTTATAAATATTGTTTTGTAATGACCCAAGCTGTTAAGCATTTTTAGCCTGAAGAGCAAGAAAATAGGTCAGTGAATGCCAGCGAGTTGGCAGAGCTCAGCAAGTGCTGGTGGTTAATCATTAGTAAAGTGTATAACCAGTGCATGCAGAGCGAGCAGTTACACTTTTCGCTTCAGAGCCTCTCACATGAGACTGATAAGATCTTTTGCTGAGCTGTTGTACAAAGCAGTAATTCCATCAGTGCGGGCGACTACGTGTACAATGGCGGTCGAACTAGGTTTATTTCCTGTTCCCTGTGCATTTCACTGGTGGCTAAAAGAGCTGTTTCTACTAAAAGAGCAGCACGGTCAAGCAACACATCTTTTTAAAGATGTCGTTCCGACCATGCGGTGGTTTCCTCTCCCCAGATGACAGGCATGAGCACTGTATCACATGTCTGGGGATCCAGCATGTTGAAGAGGTGCTCGTTGACAGCTCATGCCCTCAGTGCTAGGGCATGACTGTTGCGCAATTCGCAAGGTTGCTGAGCACTCCTGCTGCTCCCCTCAAGTTGGTTAGAACACAGTGATAGTAAAGGCTTATGCCTCAACTTCAGACCAGCAGACCCCTTCAACAGTGTGCTCCATCCAAACTTCAAGTGAGTGTGACGGTGCATCCCCTGGGATTACCGCACTCTGATTAGATGACACTGAGGACTAGATGTCCATCACTGCATCGGAGGGTGGGTTAACATGTTCTAACGATAGTTCAGACCCACTGCCTCCCTCTGAGGTTACCAGTGAGGTCTCGAACTTGGAATCAGACATCTAAGTTATTCTTCAGAGTTGGGGATGGAGATAGCTTGTCCTCCAGCTCGACCTTCGTACCAATTAGATGGGTGTTACGTTGGGGGCAAGAAGAAGGTCTAACCTTCCAAGCCCTCCTGTCCCCTCTCTTCTTGAAGGTGCGCAGTGAGTTCATACATGCATGAAGTGCAGCTTTTTCTGCCTGGTCCTAGTGCACTTCGACCCTCACCACCCTTAAAAACGGAGCAGCCAGGGGGTACAAAGTGATTTCCCCAAGTGGAGCATGATATCGCAGTCAACCTTTGCCCACAAGGCACCGCTACCTGGAGTGGTCTG
The DNA here is from genome assembly GCF_903798145.1 of Danio aesculapii. Lineage (NCBI taxonomy): Eukaryota > Metazoa > Chordata > Actinopteri > Cypriniformes > Danionidae > Danio > Danio aesculapii. The sequence continues at coordinate 29,948,444 of NC_079455.1, read as the reverse complement.
CCTAGACATCCGTCCAAGACGTGTAGATTTTCTGAATCACTTGTGGCCAGAGTCTATACAGCTGCGGGCCAGGCCTCCTCCAACCTTAATGTTGTGGCCACCTATCAGCACTACCAGGCACAAACGTTGGCTAAGCTGCAGGAGGGTGCAATGGGCGAGGCGATGGGCTAGGTCATCCATCAGAGGGCTCGGAAAACTGCTCTCCCCACTTTTTTTGTGGAGGGCTGGGAATCACAGTCAGCAACATGGACTTTAAATACACTGGTGGCCTCCGGGCCGATGGTAACCAAATTGTCAATAAAAGAGCAGTTTCCTCTCTCTCCGGGTGTGCAAACCTGAGCCTTGCCAGTCTGGGACAATCCGCCTTACAGCTCTCAGCGACGGGCCACATAGCCACGGGCTCTGAGGGTGCAAGAGGCCGGTCTCCTTTCTCTCACTCCTCCAGCCTTATTGTGGGATCTAGGGATGAAGGTAAGAGACAATTTCTTATTTTCAGCTCTTCCTCGGGATGCTCCACTTACAGGAGTGAGCACTCCCCTCCCGAGCTGCCCCTCTGCTGGCACATCAGCAATCGTTCTGATGATGCCGTTAGCGAGAGCTCTGCCAGTCTGCTCAACCATGCAGCTGATGCGCTTTCATGACAGCTAGTGTCTCAAGGAGAGTGGAGACTCCACCCTGGTACAGTCCAGCTGATATGGGAACACTTTCGGGAAGCCCAGGTCAACCTGTTTGCTTCTCCTGAAAACACCCATTGCCAGTTGTTTTATTTTTGTTCCCTAATTTTGGTTAGAGAATTGTGCCAGGAATTCGGGTCTGCCTACCCTCACATTATTCTGAGACCCCAGCCCGGTTATGTGCTCAAGGTTCCAACCACCCCATTTAGAGACCAGGTGGAGAACCTGCAAGTGTGCCCACAGAGGAACTAGACTCAGCCCTTTCATGCCTTTATGAGAATATAAGATCTTCTGAGCAGCTCTTTATCTGTTACGGTGGTCAGCAAAAAGGAAGTGCCATATAAAAATAAAGGGGTTGGCCCACTGAATAGTTGATCCCATCGCCCATCAGTGCCAGCCATGTACCCCAGGGGTGAGAGCACAATCAACAAGAAGTGTCACCTTCTCTTGGGTGTTAGCAGATGGTGCCTCTCTCATAAATATGTAGAGCTACGGGCTGGGTGATACTTAACACATTCGCAAGATTTTATCATTTTTAAGGAAGCCTTGTTTCCTCCTAATTACTGGGAAACCCTGGTCAATCTGGAGGAAACTAAGCTTGGTGTCAAAAATACTTGCCGCACCATACGTGTGCTTATTCTGCTCTGCTAAAGCAAATTCCCCGTTTGGTAAAACATAGAGAGTTTCTCCCCTTCAGAGACTGGCGCGTTTCCCAGTGTTGTGTCATACTTTAAAAAATCCCTAGATTACAATAAGCAAGGTAAAAGCACATTTACAACCCTTGATTTAATTCTATTCTAAATTATTCCCATTCAATGTGTAGTAACTCAGCCATGTTTATCGCGGAATTAAAAATCAGCAGTCATGGAAGCCTTGCTGCACCCCTGTGGAGAAATGAGACTTCTCCCCTTTGTCTCTGACGGCCGCACCGGCACACAACACACACACTTACATACACGCACACACCACTTACCTTCATTCCTTCCTCCTCCGTCAGCGGTTATATTGATGAGTGCACACATCATATCACCGGCATACAATCACCCCTCCACAGTTCATCTCTCCGCTTCAGTCTCACACGAAGACTACACTTGCGCGCGCGCACACACATTGTCTTCGTGTTTTTGTTTGTTTGTCTAGGGGGATTCGGACTTCAGCGCGAGGCCGGCCAAGCCGAGCGAAGGGATGGCGCGCACTTATTACATCAGAAGTCGCGCCATGGTGGTTCGCACACTGAACGTCAAACTGTACCATTTGTGTTGTTTGTGGGTACATCCAGCATTGTTGTTTGTCCTGTATTACAGGAAAGATGTTAAAGGTTGTGGGTGTATAATGTTATATGTTTTTATGTGTCCTGTTAAAGCAAACGAGAACATTTAATGTTTAAAGAGATGCCATTTAAGGCGAGTTTGAAAGTGTATTTTTTTTATATACTTATTAGAGAAGGGCTTGCGCCAATCAATGGGCGGAGTCTGGCGTATAAAGAGGGACGGGTCGGGGTCAGTTTACCTGGCAAGCGAACATGTTGCGGCAGAGCCGTGAGCAATTTTCTGAGTGAGTGGATACTTGTATACAGTGGTTGCGTTTGACTTTTTTCCTTATTTGGTTTGTTTTTGTGTTATATATATTCGTCTTAAAATTTGATTTGTTGATTTGATACTTTGTATTTTTGTATATATATTTTTGGACTTTTATGGACACTATATATATATATATTGCACTGGACATTTTTCCTCCACATTATTGTAAATAAATGCCACCTTTTTCTTTACACTTCCGGGTCAGGCCATTGCGTTTGAATTTTTCCCATTGGGTTTTGTTTTTTTGGGGGTTTATTGTGGTGATTAGGCCTCCCACGCCTCCTAGTGGGCCCACCCTGGGTTCACAACATCGCAACCCCCATCTTCTCCTTCTTAATTAAGTATCGCCCGGAGCTTAATTCCAATACACACTCTTCTTCCCCCTTTATAAGACAAAGAACGTGTTGTCACCACGAGTTACTAAGTAATGGCTATCTGGGAAATCCAGCAATTTTGGCCCTCACATGACTATGTTAATTAACTCTTACACCCAAAGGAAGAAAGACACATGTGTGTCTCTCTGGGGCGCGGCCTCCTGCGCCTCTTCCTGTCCCAGGGAGAATAGCATCCTTATTGTCTCGGCACAAAAGCCTGCGCGATTTTCGAACATTTCACGTTTAAAAGTGTGTTTTGCTTTCCTCTTTTTTTTGCTAATAGTTGTGTTTGTTTTACTATGTATGTACGCAAGTGTATTCACTATAGGGTACATGTAAATGAAACATTGTAGCATGTGTAACGCATGTAATTAACTGTGTTTGATAAAGGCTGAGATGTTTGGTTTCAAACTGGAGCTATAAGGCCTCAGAGAACAATGGTTTAAATGATAAAACTGTACTTGCAAATAGTAGTTAATTACAGAGTTTTATTGAATTTTTGATAACAGTAAGTGAAGTATTTTTCCAATGCGTGACCACGGGTCTCCCCCTCCCTGGGCGTAGACAACCAGGGAAAAGAGAGGCATGGTCTCACTCAGTAGCCAAGGCCATTGGACAGTCACAAAGTGGGTTCTACGCACAAACTTTGCAATGCACGCTTTCCGTCTTTACAACATGCCTGCCGGACATCGCTCTTGGAAGAACTACCCGGTAAAGCCTGCGTCTGTCCACTGTTACATCACTACGGCAACAAAAACCCCTTCACAGGAGCTCAAGCTGCTTCTGTGCACATTCGCGACTCGCATGAACTCAGTCTGACCCTGTTCTGCTCGTATAATCGCTTTCGTGATTCCGACCCATCCAGCAGTAGGGTCAGTCATTCAACTTCTCTGAACTCTGACTTGCTAAGTCTCATAATTCTGCCAAGGAGCAGGTCACTGGAGGAATCCCCATTCCACAAACTTCCCGCGTGCTGACGTCAAACTCTCCGTCACCGGAACAAGGAGGTCCCATGCTCCAGAAGACGAAGGAAAAACACTTTCCAACAAAGGACATCACAGCCACATCAGCGCGCTACAACCACTCGGCTTTGCCGGGTTTCCCTCAACTAGCTGACGAGTGAGGCTGGTCATCAAAACGCAAGTAACACAAACTAACTTTTCACTTCTTGCTGAAGCTGGTGTTAAGTCTAAGCAGTAAACCTTAGTCAGATTCTCTGCGTAGTAGTTTTCTCAGGTTGCAACGCTAAGAACTTAGCAAGTGCGAGACGTTTGGGACTCTTAGTTGTTCATCCTCAGTCATTCACTCATTCTAGAACTGTGTGTGTGCGTATCTGTTTGTTTGTCTGTTTTACGTAGAGTAGTTTACTGTGTGTGTGTAGCTTGTGTTTCATTTTAAGATCCTAGTTGGAGTGTTATGTTTTTCTAAGTTACTGCCTCAGCTATAAGTTCTTGCTACCTCGCTTGCATAAATACCGAAATCCTGTTTTATACTATTATTATTGGCCACGTAATAATATAACATAGACTTACTAAAGATAAAGTCACGCTGCTTACTTCTAACCAAGTAAGACCAATAGATGACGTAAGTGTACGTGTTAACTTGTTTCTGACTGTGAGCCAGTCATTTGAATCTTCTGATTCGAATCCCTGAGAATTAATTTGAATAAATTTGAACTTATGACCTAATTCTTAGAGTACCGGACATATTAGATAATCCAGGCGCTACAAAGGGTAATTAAAGGGCCTAGGGGACGTTGGAAGGTTGCACCCTTGGTGATGCTAGTGCGCTTATGCTGTGATTGACAAACTTCAGATCAGGGGTTTGACGGGCTCAACTGCTGTGGTGTTTCCCATACACTCTCCCATTCATATCGGAAGACACACGTCGAAGTTCCCACTGAAGGGGAACGTCCCAGTTACTAACGTAACCCACATTCTCCTGAAGAAGGAATGGAGATGTGTGTCTTAAATGTCACAGCAGCTGGGTCTCCAGCTGATAGCTGAGTGATCAGCTCTTCAGACGTTAAAAGTGTGACCGCTCTGTCTGCACGCACTGGTTATACAGTTTACTAATGATTAATCACCAGCACTTGTGGAGGTGAGCTCTGCCAACTCATTGGCATTCATTGGTCTGTTTTCATACTCTTCAGAGTGATTGGTTGTCTAGCAATCTCCCATTTGTGGTGGAAGACACACGTCTTCATTCCCTCTTCAGGGAACGTGGGTTGCGTTAGTAACCTGGATGATTTAGTACCGGTATCTAAAAAAACCTAACTCTCATCTTGACCCATAATATTAACTTATTTACAAAATCCTGGTTATGACCACAAATGCAACCATTTTTTGTTCCTCTCAGGAAACTGCACACAATCTACATGTACCCGTCAGTATCACTTGTTGTCTGACCCTAAGACCTGGACTGAAGCTCAGAGTTTCTGCAGACAGAATTACACTGATCTGGCCACCATTGATAACATGGATGAAATGAAGATGCTCTTCAAAACAGTACGTGGCACTTTCTATGGCAAAGCTTGGATTGGTCTGTACGATGATCTGGACAGCTGGAGATGGTCATTGGATAATACAGATTTACAGGGAGGATTTAAAAGCTGGTATGTCCAGCAACCTGCTAACTGGGGTGGACAGAGTCTGTGTGTGTATTTGTCTGTTAATCGGGGAATATGGAGAGAATTCTCTTGCTCACAGATGTATCTCTTTGTTTGTTATGATGGTAAGAACTGCTCCTGGCTTTCAAACAATTACGACACCATATGACACCATAATCATAATAAAATCATAATTTTTTTGTTTTTACCACAGGAAGAGTGAATGCTAGCTCAAGTTATGTGCTTGTTAATCAGTACAAAACCTGGACTGATGCTCAGAGTTACTGCAGAGAACATCACACAGACCTCGTCAGTATCAGGAATGAGATTGAGAACTACAGGGTTCAGACATTACTTCCATATGATTACCCTGTTTGGATTGGACTGTACAGAAGCAGGTCTTGGTCAGATCAGAGCAACTCTTCATTCAGTAACTGGAGGTCAGGACAGCCAGATAATGCTGGAAACAGTGAATACTGCACTGCAGTGTCATTCAGTGACTCTGGGAGCTGGACAGATGAAAACTGCAATACTGCCTTTCCTTTCATTTGCTACAGTGGTGAGTTGAAAATTTACACTACAGTACAATAGCTTCTGATGGCAAACTTGCATTTTTTTGGAGTGTTTACAAGAATAATACATGAGAATTTTTTGATTTGAAGTTTGATTAAGTCAAAGTAAAAATAATTCTTAATAATAAAAATAATAATAATAATAATTCTTAACTTGCACATATTGACTTGCACTAGCATCATCCCGTCAGTATTACTTTGTGTCTGAGTCTATGAACTGGACTGAAGCTCAGAGATTCTGCAGACAGAGTTACACTGATCTGGCCACCATTAATAACATGGAGGAAATGAACAGGCTCATTAACACAGTCAATGGCAGTTACAATGGTTCAGCCTGGATTGGACTGTACGATGATGTGAACAGCTGGAGATGGTCACTTGAAGAAAATGATTTCTATAAGGAAGGAGAAAGAGATTACAGGAACTGGTATCATGAACCAAACAACATGGGGGGCAAGGAATTATGCGTGTACATGCAACACAGTGGATCCTGGTTTGATATGCCCTGTGACAATTATTACCCATTTGTCTGCTATAATGGTAAGAAATTCCAGCAAAAATGTACAAATCTGTTATTAATTATTATTACTATTTTAAGATTAATAGAAGTAAGCATAATTTGCCTTTGGGTATGTTTAAACAACATTTTAAAGGTTTAGTTCACACAAAAATAACACTTATGTTATTAAGTTATTAATTATCCATCTTTATGTTGGTCTGAACCTTCGAAGCAAAAAATTAAGGTGTTTTAGGTGAAATCTGAGAGCTGTCTTTTCATCCATAGACATTTCAGACTTGAAATACCAAAAAATAAAAAATAAAATAAAAAAACATGCTAATAAACTGCTGATCAATAAAGTTTTTATTTTGTGTTTCATGTGCAGAAAAGTATTCTCGTAGCTTTATAATTTTCTGATTGAACCACTGAAGGCATATTGTCTGTATGGGCGATGATTTTGGTATTTCACTTTGAATGAGTATGGAACCTTGCTGTATATGGAGGATGCAGAAGCTCTCAGATTTTACCTAAAATATTTTCATTTGTTCTCAGAAGAGGAATGAAGGTCTCAAGGGTTTGGACCAACATGAGGATGAGTAAAAATTACCATACCATACCATACAATACCATAATTTTAGTTTTTTCCAACAGCTGATTCAAACACATACAGGAAAACCCAAAACAAAAACAAAGAGTAGAGCTGGGGTCCGTTCTTTGTACGTCACTTAAATGACCTGAGATGATTTGACAGATCCTGGATCTTTTAATCATGATAACAGATCTCTGGCTAATTTGGTTCTTCAAACATGTTTGCAAATCAGATTAAAATATCCGGATGAGCTGAACTGAGATTGGTGCTTGTGTTGTGAAGGACAGATCTATCAATTCATGGAATCATGATCAGCAATCCAACGATTGGCTGAGGGCACAGCAGCGTAATGACATCATCTGATTAATATTAAATTATCCATTTAAGCAAAATTATATAAAATTTGTATAAATGGTTTGTTAAATATGATACGCAATAACTTTCCACGTGTTGTGAGCTGCAGGCTTCACGCTTTCATTTGTCAAGAGCATTTAGCTATTTATTTAGTTTTACATTTTAGATCGGCTTTTCTTTACTATAGTAACCTAGGTCTATTTTAGTTTCTTAATCGGCATAAAGAATTTTAATTAATTTTGCATCAAAAAAGCATTTTGGTCTTGGTAAAGGTGTCTGCAACTTTTGCAATCATATCAAACGAATCATATCAAATCGACAATAACTAAATCCAGCTAACTAAGTAATCCACATGCAAAGAACGGACCCCAGGAGATGACAGATCAAACATGAACCCTGACATGAAGACTGAACACAAAACATATGTGCATATCCAGCCTGATCTCACGAGAAAACGTAAGTATTTTACGTTTTGACAGTTTAGTGGCTAATTCGTACAAATTCGTATGAGTTCAGTCGTACGAAATTGTACAATTTTAAAAAGGAGGCGTGGCACCTAACCCCACCCCTAAACCCAACCGTCATTGGAGGATGAGCAAATCATACTATATTGTACGAATCAGATCGTACGAATTCGTACGAATTAGCCACTAAATCAAAAAGTTACGACTTGCCGTGAGATTGTGTTGGCATGTCAGCATCATTTTTACAAAATCACATTTACACAAAGATTATAATGGCACTGTTGTTTTCCCCTGCACTTAAAAAGTACATTTTAAAACACACTTACATATCTTTGCAATTTGGTCCAAAAATCTGTTTGTGTCATGAATGGCACAGAACCAAAAGATAAGTTTTTAGATTAAAAAAATGTCTTGTAAATTTATCCTCAGTTAAACAACCTATAATTAATGTAAAGCTGTTACATAAAGATGCATTATTTGTTTTATTTTGAAGAAAGCACTCAAATATATGTTTTGGTTACTGAGAGAAAGACATGGACAGACGCTCAGAGCTACTGCAGAGAGAGATACACAGACCTGGTGACTGTGAGAAGTGAGACAGAGCGGCAACAGATACTGAGTGTTACAGGCTCTGGAGATTTTGGGTTACGATGTCTGGATTGGTCTGTACAGAAACAGACTGTGGTCAGATCAGAGCAACTCTTCTTTCTCATACTGGCTGACATGGACTCGGAATAGTGATCCTCAGCCAGATAATGGATTAAGTATCCCAGGACAGTTTCAAGCTCAACACTGTACAGCTGTGTCTTTAAAATACTTTGGCCGGTGGACAGATGAGAGATGCTTTAACAGTTTGCCTTTCTTTTGTTACAGCGGTGAGTTTATATACCTTCTAAAAATACAATTAACCATGAGCCCATGAAGATAGTGAAAGATCGGGAATGCAGGGAAATTTTGATTTTACTAACAACAGTCTTCTTTTTATTTTTGACCAGAGCACCAACTGACCTTTCTGAATGAGTATGGTATGTTTGTGAACATTGGTACTGCATTTAAACTATATTAAAATTTACATTATTGTGAAGGAAATTAGCTTTATTAACCTTTATTATTAGTAGTGTTTTAATTTTGTTGTTGTTTTTGTTTTCAGTGGTGGGACTAAGAGTGAAAGTTTCAACTCTAGACAATTTGTCTCAGATTGAACAGAAGGTGGTTATACAGGTAAGTCAATGCATCATTAATGGACATGTACATTAAGTTTGGTACAATACAATCTATAACTTTAAACCAAAAACATAAATTCTGTATAAATAAATATGTTTAAATGTCTTCTACTGAATGCACACACACACACACACACACACACACACACACACACACACACAGACACAGACACAGACACACGTACACAGACACGCACACGCACACGCGCACACACACACACACACACACACACACACACACACACACACACACACACACACACACACGCGCACACACGCACACACACGCACACACACACACACTTCTGTCTATGTGGTTTGTGAGGACAATTCATAAACATTGTATTCATGCAGTAAAAAAATGCTTATTACATAGCCTTACCCCTAAAACAAACTCTGACAGAAAACCTGTGGCAAAGTTTGAATGTCAAAAGACACCATTAACTAAGATTTTTAAGAGTTTGGAATTAAGAGGACACAGGGCATGTCCTCATAATGCACCTTTAAAAAGAAACACGTAGGTCATACGCATATCCTTGTAAACCACATAAATAAGTACACACACACAGATATTTTGAACAATGTGGATAAACAGTTTTCTCACAGGATTACGTAGCATAATTTGCTCAATGGGGATGCAATAAACACTTGTAAACCTAATACATTAATAATGGCAAAATAATTTGACTGATATTCCAACACATGACAGGTTTGTCATAAATCTCAAATGTTTACAGTTACAAGAAGAGTTGATCAAACATGGAGTTTCCAGCAACTTCACCATGAGTCTGAGAGACTTACAGAAGACCAAACCCTGATGGAGGAACCTTCACAGCAGTGTAGTTTGAATACAGCTTTTGGGCTTCAAAAATATGTAACCTTCTGTTTCTAAGCTTAGAGATCCTTTAGATGAATCACTTAATCAGTTTAAGTCTATTCTAGTCCATTTTTTTTCCTGATAAAGATTCATGTATCATGATGATTTGTTTTGATTTGGTGTATACATAACGTTACACAGGTTGTGGAAGTAAACTGAAGAATCAAGAAAAAGAAGCTTTAGTGTTAATAATCATTTATTCTTTGAATCATAATATAACTTTATGCAACCCAGGCTCATTTTGAAAAGGAACCTCTACAGATGTTTCTGGAGACCATAAAATATGTCCCAGCGGCACGTTTTTCTTCAGTTTTTGTTTTCGCAAATCCACCAGAGGTCGCTGTGTATACTTTTTGAAATCTCAAATTTCCCTTGCTAGTGCCATTCGCACCTGCTGTTCTTGCAAAAACCCACCAGAGGCCGCTGTCGACTCACTTTTTGACAGACTTTTTGACTGACTGAGCGAACGATCGACTGACCCACCCTCCCCCTTCCCTAAACCCAACCAATTTTATCGATTGACCCGCCCACCTACTTCCCTAAACCCAACCAACACGCAAAAGCAATCCAAAAAAAAGAAAAGCCATCGTCTGATTTTTTTACCACGTTTTCAGATTTTACCACATTCTCACCCTGCTATTTACTTGTTTGTTTTATTTTTTGGATTCTGTTTTTGTCTTACCTGCTTTCTGGAACCGTTCTTCACTGGACTCAAACCCTGTCTTCAGTGTCAACTCCTCTCTGCGTCTCAAGTCCGCCGACGTACATGGCGCGCTAATGGGACAAATTGGTTGCAGCCGGAATGCCATCCATACGGAGGTAAGCTGTCAGCTGGTAAGCGCAAAAAGGAACGGCATCACACTACCTCGTAGCGTTTGTTTAAAAAAATTAAATGCAGCCATACGAACCTCCGGCTACGTAATTCGCTGTCTCCAGAAACATCTGTAGGGCTACGTTTTCAGAATGAGCCTGTGTTGACCTTATGCCTGTCATTGTATTCTCAGATTATTACAAATTAAAGCATTAATTAAAGTTTCAGTTTCGTTGTTATTTAAACACAACACTAAAAATGCCTACAATTTTATCCATAGAAATTAAACCAAAAGCATGATTTATACATACACTGTAAAACCCAAAAGTCAACTTTAATGTGAAAAGAGTTTTGAACTCAGTGTTGAAGGTAATGAGTTAATTAAATACCTCACTAGGTCAACTTAAATGAAGTAAGCTCACAGTACTCATATAGATTTGTTTTTTAACTCAAATGGTTTGTTGCAATCGGTTTCAAAAAGTTAAGTTGACTTAACTTATTGAGTTTTACAGTGTATACATCTGTTTCTGTATCTGTTTTACTGTGCTCAAGTTGCTTCTTTTACTTAAATAGATTAAGTTCACAGTACTCATTTAGATGAGTTTTTGCAATTGGTTTCCTCAAATGGTTTGAGTTACCTTAACTTATTGGGTTTTACAGTGTATACATAAATAAGCCTTAGTAACTGATGTATTATCTGTTTATTGCCACCGACCACCCAGTTGGCCCTCTTATGGTTGGAACAATGTTATCATATTAATTTTAGAGAGGTTAGAATGAGTATAAAGTTGACCATATATTTATGTTTGAAAATTAGAATAAGACAATTACCAGGAAAACCAAGAATGTTTTAGTTTGCTTCAATATTTTACTGATCAGTGTCATTTCATAATATTACAAAATTCTTTTTTCCAAATAAAGTGGTTTGTTAATCTTACTCCATATTTGGTGTTTTTCATGATAGAAGTGATACTGTGAAAGAAACTTATGGATTTCTGACCACAGGAGGAAAAAAGTGTCCACTTATTACAATAATGCTTTCATTACAGTAATAATGTGCTTGGTAAATTACAATGATATGAATGCTATGTTTAAAGCCATGGATTAAAGGCTTAATGTTAATATGAATGAGTACATGAATGTTAACATAAAATACCTACAGTTTTAGATTGAATATAAAAGAATAAAAAAAAAATATATGTTATATAATATAAAATAATTACAGTTAACATTATTTATTTAATTTGTGACCATTTAATAAAAGAAATAATAATAAATGTGAAACCCTAAAAGGTACAGACAAAAACAAAATAAATAAATCAACTATTTCAGCTCCAGCTTCATCTCGCTAATAGAAATTGCCTATTTATATATAGTAATTGATATGTGTTTAAAACCATTTTGTATTTTCAGCTTGAAAATGAATTTATTTTAAGAGATTTGTTGGTGTCACCAATGCACTGTGCATCAGGGCACAGGACCAAGTTCAAACCTATTCAAGTCTTTTTTCAATTATTTATTTTAAGTAATTTGAATAAAAAATACTTTTTTCTTATGGTTTAGCATTGCTAAGCATTTATTCATTCATTCATTCATTGATTCATTCATTTTCTTTTCGTCTTAGTCCTTTATTAATCTGGGGTCCCACAGCTGAATGAACCGTCATCTTATCCAGAATATGTTTTACACAGCAGATGCCCTTTCACCTGCAACCCATCACTGGGAAACATCCATAGACACTTATTGACTACGGACAATGTAGCTTACCTAATTCACCTATGCCTCATGTCTTTGAACTTTGGAAACTGGAGCACCCAGAGGAAACCAACGCAAACACAGTAAGAACATGCAAACTCCACACAGAAATGCCTACTGACCCAGCCGAGACTCGAACCAGACCTTCTGAACCGGACTTTCTTGCTGTGAGGCGATTGTGCTACCAATTGCACCACCGTGACACTCCTATGCTAAGCATTTTTACATATAAACTATGATTACGTATGATCAACATATTTTTATTATTTTGTAAATATGTAGGACATTACATTGATTCTTTATTGCAACATAAACAAATTACTGTAAAATAACAACAGGAACAATTGGCAAATTACCCTCTTTGTGGAGTATTTGCACTGCAGCAACTCGGAATGATCTTAGTTATACTGTAGTGAAACCTTTTGAAGGAACTAAATTAGCTCCTAAATCAGAAGAATGCATAACCTGCAATAGAAACTACCTAATTAAGTGTACATTAGCTGGGTTCGTGCATGCCCATACAATACACAGGCACAATATTTCAAAGAGTTAAAAGACATTTGTTCATTTAGCAGCCTTCATGGGATAATTTTGTTATAGGGAAATGGGTTGGTATAGATTCTAGCTACTCACTGTGAAATCCCCTATTGAACAATAACAACAGATACTGAAAATCCCCAATACATTCATGCATGTAATCCACATAGTTGGACATAGGTAATTGCCTGAATAAAAATAGAAATTCTTTTCTTTTCCATGAAAAACACAACCAGTTTGAAGCAGAACATAAACACTAAGCCTTTGTGATCATTGTAATAGTAAAATCCCAATGTTCTTACAGAGTACAATTGATAGGGTGGCTATGTGATCCAAGTTTCATGATGTCAGAAGTATTTAAAGAAATGATCCACCCCTACTTTGCCAACCATTATAAATAGAACGATGGTCACATAATCTGAAAACGGCAACTAAGAAAATCTTAAGGTAAATCAAACTAAGCTTTATTTTTAAATGCATTCTGTAAAGCAAAATAAAAAAAGACTTTTTCTATTATGCAAAACAATTCCATTAAAGAATGTTTATAATTATTGTGCTTTTATACAATTCTGCCTACAAACAAACAAATAGAAAATAATTTAAATATTCTCTATTCAAAGATTATTAAAAAGTACGTTTTTTTTTTCACAGATATGTTTTTATTAGTTCTACTACACGGTAAGTTACAGTATATCATCTCTGAAAAAGCATGATTAATGAATCTAAATCTGCAAATGAATGATCTCACTCTTAAACAGGTTTTATAACCTTGACCTTGAGTGTTACTCGTCAGTATGTGTTTGTGAATGAATCCAAGACTTTGGCAGAAGCTCAGAGATACTGTAGAGATAAATACACTGATCTGGCCACCATTGAAAATGAACAACAGACGGTTCAGTTACTGGACACAGTGAATGATGATTCCATTGATTTGGCCTGGATTGGACTCTACGATGATCTGAAAGAGTGGAACTGGACTCTAGAGGACAGCGATTTCTTCAAGGCAGGAGAGAAAGACTTCAGAAACTGGAATAACCTAGTGCCATACAATTATGGAGGACGAAGACTGTGTGTATATGTTTACAGTGGGATATGGTACATGACATACTGCACAGAAACATGCCCTTTTATCTGCTATGATGGTGAGCCGCTTCATCTGAAAAAGTGTTTATTTAAATTACTGTATATAAGACAGTAGAAAAAGTAGTTTTATTATTTTAATATAGCCAAGTTAAATACTATGTTTTATATTTCTCAGGAAGAGAGAACGCCAGTGCTAGTTATGTTTTTATTCACCAGTACAAAACCTGGACTGAAGCTCAGAGTTACTGCAGAGAACATCACACAGACCTTGTCAGTATCAGGAATGAGATGGAGAACTACAGGGTTCAGTCAGTAACTCCATTTAATTATTTTTATTATTACACTGTTTGGATTGGACTGTACAGAAGCAGGTCTTGGTCAGATCAGAGCAACTCTTCATTCAGTAACTGGAGGTCAGGACAGCCAGATAATGCTGGAAACAGTGAATACTGCACTGCAGTGTCATTCAGTGACTCTGGGAGCTGGACAGATGAAAACTGCAATATTACATTACCTTTCATTTGCTACAGAGGTGAGTATATATCTTTCTTAATAACCAGTATTACCCACTTAAGAATGCAAAAAAATGTAATTCGATAATTTTACACTTTTCCCACAGTGTCATCGTTGGTATCTTCCCATCAGTATCACTTTGTGAATCAGTCTTTGAGCTGGACTGAAGCGCAGAGATTCTGCAGACAGAATTACACTGATCTGGCCACCATTGATAACATGGAGGAAATGAACAGGCTGATTGACACAGTCAATGGCAGCTACAATGGTTCAGCCTGGATTGGTCTGTATGATGATGTGAACAGCTGGAGATGGTCACTGGAAGACAATGATTTCTATCAGGAAGGAGAAAGAGATTACAGGAACTTTTATCATGAACCAGACAACAATGGTGGAAAAGAACTGTGTGTTTACATGAATCATGATGGTAAATGGTATGATATGTCATGTGACAACATACTGCCGTTCATTTGCTATGATGGTGAGGCATTTTAATATGTTACCTCATAACCTAAATATTTCTTTTTATACATTTGTTGATCTAAATATTTCCTACATCAGGTAGACAGAACGTCATGCAGAGTTACATCAGAACCAATTACAGTAAAACCTGGACTGAGGCTCGTAAATACTGCAGAGATCATTACACAGATCTCGTCAATGTGAGAAATAAGACTGAGAACCAGAAGATCCTTGAGACAGCAGGTGGAGGAGTCTGGATCGGACTGTACAGAAATAGGGTTTGGTCTGACCAACAGATTACCAGTTATGAAAACTGGAAACCAGCCATTCCCTCTTCACAACCTCAACCAGACAATGGCGAATATGATTATGGTCAGTGGGGCATTCAGCTCTGTACAGCCGTGTTTTTCAGACATTTAGGACAATGGACTGATGAGAACTGCTTTTCCAAAATGCCTTTCATTTGCTACAACAGTGAGTTAATTGTTTGATTATGTTGGTTAAAAGGGATCCATCATTGAGTGAAAATAACATGTTTTAAAATTTCCCCTTTTATCATACAGTGATTTGCTCTAGATCTTTGTGTGCTCGTCAGTATCACTTTGTGAATCAGTTTTTGAGCTGGACTGAAGCTCAGAGATTCTGCAGACAGAATTACACTGATCTGGCCACCATTGATAACATGGAGGAAATGAAGAAGCTCATTAAAACAGTTCGTGGGACTTACTATGGCAAAGCTTGGATTGGTCTGTATGATGATCTGGACAGCTGGAGATGGTCTCTGAATGATACAGCTTTGCAGGGAGGATTTAAAAGCTGGTATGTCCAGCAACCTGTTAACTCAGGTGGAAAGAGTCTGTGTGTGTACATGTCATATTACCGGGGAATCTGGAGTGAAGCCTCTTGCTCCTTTGCCATACCATTTGTTTGCTATGATGGTAAGAAAATCCATGGGCTAATTAACTAAAACAACAAATCTTCAAACTGGAAATCAAGATACCATTTTACCTAAGAGTTATTTATTTAATTTGTTGTTGTTTGCAGAAAGAACTGATGTAAGTTCAAGTTATGTGTTTGTTAATCAATTCAAAAACTGGACTGAAGCTCAGAGATACTGCAGAGAAAATCACACAGACATCGTCAGTATCAGAAATCAGATGGAGAACTACAGGGTTCAGTCAGTAATTACAAATCATTACACTGTTTGGATTGGACTGTACAGAAGCAGGTCTTGGTCAGATCAGAGCAACTCTTCATTCAGTAACTGGAGGTCAGGGCAGCCAGATAATGCTGGAAACAGTGAATACTGCACTGCAGTGTCATTCAGTGACTCTGGGAGCTGGACAGATGAAAACTGCAATACTGCCTTTCCTTTCATTTGCTACAGTGGTGAGTAGATCATTCACAAGAGTATGGCTGCAGACATACACTCTTAGATTTACTCTTTATATAAGAAACTTAAAATATTAGATTACTATATCTTGAAGTGGCATGCATTGTTAATGCTTCAAATTACTACTGTATATTACTATAAATTATGTTACAGTATCACTCAATCCTTTCTATTTCCAAATCTACCAAATGTTTAGCTTCAATTAGAAAAAAACATATGTTTGCAGTCTGATTTTGTCTTTAGTTCAAGAGTTCACACTCTGATGATTGATTATAAAAGCTTGTTTGGCTTGCTGTCCCGGGAGAGAGCCCTGAGCTCATAAGATCCTCGAGCACAGGGCTCCCTCCCGTTTGCAGGACAAGAGGGGAGTTTGAGCTCAGGTAGATCTCGAGAACTCCCCTGTTGTAGTAGCTAATGAACAGATAGTAATTGCTCGTAAGAGATAACTACTTACTACGAGCATGTCTATGGTGCCGATTTAGACTAGTCAATTAATATAAGTTGCATGTTTTTGGACGGTGGGAGGAAACTGGGGAACCGACAGGGAAACCCACGTGAGCACGGGGACGTCGGCTGGCTTGTTAAGGATTAGAACCAGTGACGTTCTTGCTGTGAGGGCCACTGTGCCACCCATCTAGGAAAGGAGGAGTATGGGTGGAAGGGGAGATTCTTCAAAACGAAGATGAACGTTATATGGAACTTAGGGTATTTATAGTGGCTTTGGAATCGTCTGATTGGTGAATCATAAATAACATATAATTATAATGTGGGATCAGCCGCAAGCAATCATAAGCACGTGATCCTCTTTTATAAATTACTTTATAAATAAACTTCACTTTTTTAACTTTGACACATAAATTTCAAATCTGTGTTAGGTGATCACATTTTTTAGATTATTTTATTTATGTAAAAATATAATCATTGCTTCTCATTGACAGCTTTAGCATCATCCCATCAGTATCACTTTGTGAAAAAATGTATGAGCTGGACTGAAGCTCAGACATTCTGCAGGCAGAACTACACTGATCTGGCCACCATTGATAACATGGAGGAAATGAACAGGCTTATTAACACAGTCAATGACAGTTACAGCGGTTCAGCCTGGATTGGATTGTATAATGATGTGAACAGCTGGAGATGGTCACTGGAAAACAACGATTTCTATCAGGAAGGAGAAAGAGATTTCAGAAACTGGTATCATGAACCAAACAACTATAACGGGAATGAAATGTGTGTTTACATGGACAGAAGTGGAAACTGGTTTGATTCATCATGTGACTATTCTTTTACATTTGCTTGCTATAATGGTAAGACTTTGTAAATCTTAAATTTAATCATTTACATGAATGATTATTATATGTTTGCCTGCAGTGATGATAAAAGCTGATGTCAAACCTTTAAACATGGTTTTCTGCTCTCTGTATTGTATCTCTAGTACTGCACCTATACATTTGGCATGTCATGATTTTGCAAAGTACGATGCGATTCTGGATTAAAATCTATGTTGGTCCTGGAACAACATTTTTGTTTGAAAAAATGTAACCCAAACCTATTTTCTACCCCTAAATGTTCTTACCCCTAAACCCAACCATAACTGTGAATATTCCCAAAATCAGAGGGGAATAATAGTTGGATAATCATATAGAAGGTCATAAACCTAATCGTAAGCCTAAACTTAACATAAACCGTAAACATATCCCTTAATTCTGATTGGCTGAATGGAATGTTGTTCCAGGATCAACATAGATGTTAATCCAGGAACATGTCCTACTTGGTGAAATCAGGTTGGCGGTACATTTGATAGTTGTGAACAGCGAAATTAATACATGGACTGGTTTATTCATAAGCTATTCATTCTGTTATGCTTTCTCTTAGGTAAAGAAAACTCCTCTCAGAAGTATGTTTGGGTATCTGAGTACAAGACCTGGACTGAAGCTCAGAGCTACTGCAGAGAGACATACACAGACCTGGCCAGTGTGAGAAATGAGACAGAGCGGCAACAGATACTAAACGTTACATATTTAAGCTATAATTATGGGTATCATATATGGATTGGTCTACACAAAAAAAGACTGTGGTCAGATCAGAGCAGCTCTTCCTTCACATATTGGCTGCCACACACTGCAGGTGTTGATGCACAACCAGATAATGGTGCACATGTCCCAGGAGAACAGGGAGCTCAACACTGTACAACTGTGTCTTTAAAATACTTTGGTCAGTGGACAGATGAGAGATGTTTTGCCAGCTTGCCCTTCTTCTGTTACAGGGGTAAGAAAATGTATCGTTTATAATGAAAATGCTTAAATAACCATCAAGTAACACTCAAATTGTAAATTCAATAATCTTTTATGCTTCACCTTTTTACGTCTTTTTGCTTTCTGGTGAACATGACAATCATCCCATCGTATCCTTTCAGATGTGTATGGTAGGTTTGTGTAGATAAGGTCTTTTTTTGAAAAATCATTCTTGCATATGCAAAAGTTTTGACCAGTTTTTTTTTTATTATTATTATTAGTGATGGGACTGAGAGTGAAACTCACAAGTGCTGAATATTTATCACAGTCTCAGATTGAGGAGCAGGTGATTATACAGGTAAAAAAAATCTAAGAATTGAATCCATCAACACAATTTTAAAGGGCTCACAAAACAAATCATGTTTCAGCTCCAGGAAGAATTTATCAGACAAGGACTTCACAGCAACTTCACCATGCATTTGAGAAATGTCCGTAAATCCAGTCCATGAGAAACAAAGACTGTTCTCTTGCACACAAGGAAAATGGTTTAAGCTTTCAAGTACCCCTGTTTGCAAAACTATAATACATATGATCTTTCGATCTCACCATAATCTTATTAGTACTGTTGAAAAATTTTATTGTGCTAGTATTTTACTCTCTCTGCTTCTGCATTCTTGACAATTAAAAACCAGTTTTCTGTTCTATTAGAATAGAACCAACTGTTTTCCTTTCACACTCATTCACGTGTAAACTGCAGTCTTCTGTTCTTATGTTACTTAATATATGTTCATTAGTGCATTAATAAACAGATGACAAATACACAAACCACAAACAATCTTGTTGTGATTTGTTTACTCAAATCTGTACCACACACTTTTTAGGTACTTGCAAGTATATGGAGCATTTACTGTAAGTAATAGTATATACTTTACTATACCTTTAATGATATTGATATGTATCCTTTAAGTACAAAAGTATAACCTTTTTAAAGGTACCACCCCAGTGGCAGCTTTTGTATCTTTATTTCAGATTATTATTTATCTCGTAATACTGATGCTTGAATTGGGCCACTTTTTAGTGTACAGTTAGTGACATTTGTCAGTGTGCAAGGAACCCTGCTGTTCGCAATGCATTGTCTTGTTTGCTTGATCAATATACTATATACTGAAATTTCTTTTAGTTTTTAAAACTCTTATGTTTGAAATTTTGATCAGTGTTTACACCAGGAGTCTCAAACTCAAATTGACAGGAGGGCCATTTCAGTGACTGACAATTCATAGGGCTGTTTTAACATTCAAGCACAAGAAAAAAATTGATGTAATTGATGCATCTTAGGACAACAGACCTGATGTTTATATTTCAAGCATTACCTGTCACCAGTGATAATGCAAATCAGCAAAAATGTTTTGCTTCACACAACTGCTGAAATATACCTGTGGCTGTTTAAATTAGCATGGAAATTAAATAGTCATAATAATGATAATAATTAATTTTATTATTCTGTCCCATCCAATTGTTGCTTTACCAAAAGTTTAACATATAGCACAAGAACAGCAGAAACAGTTTGGGTAACTTTGCTGACTTTACTGGCAATTGTTCCTCTTGATATCTTTCTTTTTTTAAAACTACAACAAAGAGGGGGAAAGTAAGCATATATTCACATTAACTTTAAGATGTTCAATTCAATCAGCAGTAAAATGTACATAGTTTTTATAGAAATCCCAATACACATATGGGGAAAATCTATTAAATGAGACCATTTAAATCGAATATTAGTAAATTTATTATCTTTAGTTATCTGAATAACATGTAAGCCATGAAGTGTTTCTTTAACAAAATACAGGTGGTATAAAAGGGATATGAATTAAATGACCCTTGAATATTTACAAAACCAGAGTTTTAGTAACAATAGAGCACTTATGCACATTTATTTCAGTGTTTAAATCAGCCACAGAAATAATCTGCATGTGTGTTTCTCTTGAACGTACTCTGAAACAAAAAAACTAAAGTAAAACTGAAATACAGTATAATGTAGTGCAGTACTTTAAATTTCAAATAAGTGGGGGGTCTAAACCACATGTATACGCAACAGCACAATAATGACAGTAATTCAAAAACATTTGCTTTGGGGGGGGGCAAATCTCATTATATTTTTGACATCAGTTGCGGGCCGGGAGGGAGATGGAGGGACAAGCTGCAAATGGCCGACGCACCGGGAGTTTGAGACCCCTGGTTTACACAGATCTCTCAAAACAACAAAATGGAACTGAATAATGCATGCCAGACCAGTAGGTTGTGATGTCATTTCTGGTCGAAAAAAAGAAGCTGTGGTTGCCAGTAATTTACCATAAAAAATACAGTACAAACCATAATATAAATTAAATTTTTTATTGTAAACTACTGAATTTTATTATTTTATAGTGTTAATACACCAGTGTTGAGAAGTACTAAAATCTACACATCAGCTCTTTTGTTACTCAGACAAATGCATAGACAAAAACACAACCATAAGCTTGTGGTGATGAGAAAGACATATGCTCATATCAAACAACTGTTCCCACAAGCAGAGAAACATACTATATAAAAGGGCATCATCATTGTAACACACATACAATTAAAGTAATGGAATAAACATTATTTATCAACATTAGATGCAAATAATGTACATTATTATAAATATTTTTTTAAAGAACCATGGAAATGTTAACAAAAAAATGAAGTGTCATGCAGGGAAATCTGGGAAAGTCAATTTGCATTTACATTTACATTACAGTACAGTTAATCACCATATATATTAAGGAAACTGTAGCATTTTTTAAACAGTTTTACCATTTAAATCATGACCATTTTTTACAGAGTGTGTTAATATATCACAAAATTTAGTTTTTTAACAGATTAAAAATTTTCAGACGCTGTTCAAATGCAGTTAAAAGCTTTCAAGAAACTGTCATGTAAACATGCACTCAGTTGCTGAATATAAGATGGTGGAACAATTTAGATTTTGCCCCTTTTCTCTTCCTTCATCCAGTGACCTGCACTTTCTTGATGCTATCAATCAAAAAATTAAGTCTCAACTCATTTGACACAAACAAAAATGTCTTTGTTTTCAAGCTGTAATCTTGAGCAATGGAGTCAAATGCTGTGTGTAGTTAATTTCAGCTGATTAATTCGGCTTGCTCTTAAATGTATCACAGTGAAAGGGTGAAACTTTTAGCACTGTGTTTGTTTCAGGCTGTGTTGTTGTGCATTTATTGAGTTCTTAGTTTAAAACAGGGGCATCTGAGTAGGAATGAAAAGAGAACAAATATATTGATGGCCTAGATGGATGCGTAGATGTGGAGACAGACACACACACACACACACACTTCTACTCTCACACAGAGTATATTTCACATCTGTTGCCATCAGTAGGGTATAATGAAGTACATGATGAAATGAAGCATGGAGAAGAAAAACCAGTGACATTCCAGTTGGTGACATTATTTAAACTGACAAAGAGTATTTGCACAACAGATTGGGTGACCCAAAGCAACGTCAAAACCTGACTGCGTCAGATGAGAAATTAAAAATGACAGACTCAGATATGCTTCACAGAAGGATGGCAACAAATACAAGGCTTTGAGAAAATATGAAAGAGGCTCCATAAATTAACCTTGATGCATCTGTGAAAGTGTCTTAAAACTCAATGCAGCCACACAAAGACCAGGAGAAGCAATGCATTATTAAACCTCTAATCAGATGCTAAAGTAGCCCCTTTGAGCTGGTGAGATTCATAATGTGCTGTCAGATTCAATTTGGGGTCAATATTTTGCTCAAATCTCACAGGGAAAAACAAGCTATTTATAGCAACTGAAGTCATTTATGCTGGGTTTACTGAATATAAAAAGTCTGATAACACTGACCTTTTCTCAGATATGCTTGTGGATTTCTTGTGTAGAAATGCACTGACTGAGCCACAAATGAACCCAATGCACTTCTTAAAGAAACATTGCATTGCATTGAATTTAATCACCTATATTTTTGATTATGTGCAGTTAATACTTTAAAGAACTACATAGAAATCACTTCACTGAGAAGAAAAAAATTCAATGAGACACACCAGGGTATATACAGGAATTAGAGAGTAAAATTCAATACCTTTTAAAACATTTTTTAAGACTCTTTCCATACATTTTAAGAGCTCATCGCCACTTTAGGTCTGAACAGGTAACATTTGGTGACATTTTAAATATATTCACTAAATTCTGATTGTAAAAAACTAATCCTAAACTACAACATTATTTATATACTTTATAAAAATGTTAATCCAGAAGGTTTCGCCTATAGAACAGCAGAAATAATAGTGCTGCCTTGGTTACTGCGGTAAACAAAGCAGTGAGATATTAAATATAGCAGGACTTTATTAGCATACAACTATAATTATACAACTGTAAAATCAAAAATGATGCTACATTTAATACCTTGTAACAGCATTTAAGACTTTAAGGGCCTTAAATTTCTCTATTAATTTATCAACTTTTTAAGACCCTGCGGACACCCTGCACACAATGCTACTTCACAAAAAAGGCTTACAAATGACTTTTAATTAGACATGACACTTTGATGAAATATTATTTTAAATAAACAAACTCTTTTCTTGTAACTTGTTCTCCAATAAGTTTTTTCCATTTAAAATTATTATAAAGGACACACTGTTATATAAAACACATTTTATATATCTCTAACTAAACAAAACAGTTTGTTATACTTGCAGTTTCTTCTGTTTCAGTATAAAAACTAATTTTATTAGCATTATTTGCTTTAAAATTAAACTCCATTAATCATTGTCCAAAACTTTTTGTTGAAGTCATGAAAAAAAAAATCATAAATAAAATGGGAAAATATTGCAGAAAAAACAAAAATAAACTAGTAAAAGATCAATCAATTAGCAAAAAAGCAAGTATGCATTTAATTAGAGTATGAATTTTTATCAAATAAACAAAAATATAACATTATTATACACATTATTCTGTTTAAAGATTATTTTCCTTATTTCTTTGTAACACTTGACTCATTTGGAGTCAGAAGTAATATATGGAGGCTGTTGTCTGGCTGTATTATTTCTGCTTTGTGGTCTCTGAAAACCTTGTTCTCTCTTTTCCAGACTCCCACTCATTGAATTTGACTTTGAAATATGTTAAGATCTAACAGAAACAAATGGGAGGGCAGGAAGCACTGTGAATAATGATATTCGTTTCCATAGGTTTTTGCTATGGCTGCATGCCAAAGAGAGGCAGCCGTATGACTTTTATGTTATTAAAGTAACTAGGTGGACGAGGACGGGCCAAATGGCCTTCATTACTGCACATAGCTCAGGGTTCATCTACTTTACTTATGAAGTGGTCAATCAACTTAACAACACATCGCACAGCGAGAAAGTGCATTCAGGGGTGATCCGTCTGAACTACTCTGTTAGTATTTGATTCAATTTACAGTAGCAGTTACTTAGATCTGCCCGTACTATTGTGGACTTAATGGAAATACCAATGGCTGTTTTATCCATTATTTTATTATGCTGGAATGAATTTGCTGTGTATGTGTATTTAAAATATTGTATGATAGTTTAACAACCTGCAACTAATTAGAATTTTAGCATTTTAAATAGATTTGTGATTCAAAATGCATATTGTATGCCTATAGGTGAAGCAGCAAGTTACATTCAAGTCTCTTGAAGTGGCTTGAAACACGTTATTCAGTGTGCTGATGTCATTTCAACTAAAATAGGATGAAGGGGTGGGACATGTTGCTCAGCTCCTCCCCTTTAAAAATAGCCAGTAGCATTTTGTTTACAACTCAACCAGAGCCATTTAGCTTTGGTGAAGCCATATTTGACAGCCTATGCAGCCACAGTCTAATGCTAAATGGTAATGCTGCCGTTTTTCCAAATAATCTCATCTGTATCTATTAAAAATATGGCATTTAGTGTAGATCATGTACAAACAGTTTTTTTTTTTTTTTTTTTGCACTACAGCAGTTCATATGACAATTCACCCCACTGGAAAGCATACACTGTCTGAATAATTTATTCACAATATTCCATTTCCAATATAGGAATTGTGTGATTGTGTGAAGAAGAGACCAATTTCATGACTGGTGCATTTCAGAAAATCGACCTCTGTCTGTACCAGGGGTGAGCAAACTTATTCCTGGAGAGCCAGTGTCCTGCACAGTTTAGCTCCAGCTCTAATCAAACACAGCTGCTTATAGAGTGAAGCTGCGGTCACACTGGGTTTTGTGTGTGCGAAATTCTGTCGTATGGCGCTGCGAAAGGGGGCGGGATTATACAAGATGATTAGACTTTAAAAAAAGCGAGCGATTGCTCCATGTTTTAAATTTCTGTCCAGAGAGGTCCTGTTTTGATCCTCAATTGGTCTCACGCAGTCAAGTGATGCTATTTCGCAGGTCAGAGTTCACTAAGCTTGAACTTTGCATCCCAGCAACATGCGAAACCTGACGCATGACCTTGCGTTTCCGGTCTGACGCATTCGTGTGCGTATGAATGAAAGTCTATGGGAGGAAAAGCCCAGTGTGACGCAGCTTTAGAGTGATCCTGAAGACACTGATTAGCATGTTCAGGTGTGTTTGATTAGTATTGGGTATCAAGCTGCGGTCACAATGCAAAGCCTAGTGTGACCATAGCTTTAGAATCAGGGAACAATACAGAATAGTCCAAGAGACCAATCAGAGAGTTATTGTCAATAGCCATGCCTCCTTTTTTCAAAAGTTTGCATTTCATGGAACATCCACATGGAACATCCACATGGAACATCCACATTTCCAAACTAAAATGGGGTCTTTGGCATTTACAAAATGCTAAATTTTTGCATGTCAAAGATGACGAAGTAGTGTGGATGCCAGGCAGTGGACAGTGAACCTGATGAGAAGCTGAAGAGCAGAGTTATGTCATCAAAATCCTTGAACAAATTCTTAAACCATATATTGTTGAAGAGAGACTGTGAGCATTGAATGCATTATCTTCCCAATTTTTTTTTCATGGTTTTGGAGCACACTAGTTTATAGAAAACCTTAAGATTAAAGTCATCATAATAAAAGGCAAATTCTGACTTCATGGCAATTAATGGCTTTTGCTCGATTATTGGGTTTTTAAAATCCTTTACATTTTTCCCATGGCTCAGAATGTGTGGTCTTCTTTGGTACACCATGCACACTGTTATATGCTGTCCTCCAGATAGCCTTTGTGTCACTACTGTCTATATCTCCAGTCTGTTATGGTTGGAGTAATGAATGAATCCATCTCCACATACTGAGCACATTGCCACCACTGGACCAGATTGGGTCATATATCATTTTTTTGATAGCAGAATTGTATGTAGTGCACCAACTGTATTCGCACCATTGCACTTACTACTTGGCATTTTTTGCTACTTGGCAGCTGATAGTACCATCAACATCTTTAATCAAATTATTTCTGAATAAATTCAAGCTTTTACAGAGCAGTTTAATGTATCAGACCAAAGTCTTTCAAGGTTTTTATTCAGTATATTGTGTATACAAGTTCGGGCGCTAGAAAAGACATTAAATTAAGATCTCAGGCGGTAACATGACAACCTTCTTGTTGTACAGTGTTACTACTAGTATTTTTGGAAAACAACAGAACAAATATATTTTATAATACTTTTACAATACTTTTATAATAATAATAATAATAATAATAATAATAATAATAATAATAATAATAATAATTCATAACATTTATATAGGGCTTTTCTGGACACTTAAAGCATTTTACACATGTTTTGGGGGGAATTTCCTCATCCACCACCAGTATGACATTGGATGGTTAGGAGGCCATGATGGACAAAGGCCAGTGGGCAAATTTTGGGCCGGAGGTCGAGGTTAAACCTCTTTTCTTCTAAAGGACATCCTGGGATTTTTAATGACCACAGAGAGTCAGGACCTCGGTTTAACGTCTCATCCAAAAGGTGGCACCCACTGAGCAGTTTAGAGTCCCCATCAAGATACTTGGGCATTATGTTCCACACAGATCACAGGTTGAGCGCCCCCAGCTGGTCTTACTAAAACCACTTCCAGCAGCAACCTAGCTTTCCCATATGGTCTCCCATCAAGGTACTGAACAGGTGCAGCCCTGCTTAGCTTCTGTGGGCGACCATGTGAGTCTGTGGGCGACCGTGAGTTGCAGAAAGCTAGCTGACGGCCATTTTTAAGTAATTAAAAATGCATAATAATAATAAATACCTTGACTTATATATAACTGCCAATTTTAGCCATTACTTAATTGTTACCGTTACTTTGTTGAGGACTTATAAAGCAGTTTATGATTAAATAAGAAAAAAAAAACATTATACAGTATCTGTTGGGTTGGTTCATGTTATTCATCTTTTTTTCAGAATTTTAATTAGGTGAACATAGTGATCATCGATGCCCTGGATTTCATAGTGCATTGTGAGACTTTTTATGGAGCATGTAATTCAGTGCATTGGAAGAATTCTGAGATTGAGACAGCCCTCTCCTCTCCTGTGCAACATTGGTTTATGTTATGTCAACCATGACCTGAGGTTGCATGTAATATTTCTGTACAGGCCATCATATAGTCAGGTAAAATATAATATAATATAATATAATATAATATAATATAATATAATATAATATAATATAATATAATATAATATAATATAATATAATATAATATAGTTATTTATTTATTTTGACCTAAATATTTAAATATTTGTAATAATTGACACCCAACACTGACCTAAGAAGATCTGACCATCTATTGGTTAAAAGTAATAAGCAAATTACATCACCTCGCAAGTAATTGTCCGTATGGGTTCTCAAGCATTTTGCTTAAAATGATCTCCACATGTCTTTACTATTTTCAGCTGTGTAAAATAATTTTCAATCTGCGTCTGTTGTGTTTGACCCTTAATTACTCCTTTCAGAAATATTTTATAAAAACAAAATCATACTAAGTTACAGTTAAAGTACAACAATCGAGCCACTTGAAAACCTCTCCAGATCACTGATATTAAAGCCTTTTGATAAACACTACTTTTAAGAAGTGAAAGGTCTGTGAGTTCTGGAATATATACAACGAGTTTTAATACTTCTAATATATAGTTTCATAACCCTCATGCTGTATATTTCAGACCACATACCAACTGATTAAAATGAAATGAAACTCCATAATGTTTGAAATGCCACGAATAGCCCTTGGTTTGACTTATGGGTGGATGGCGTTGTGTGTTTTATGAGACCTGTCCAGCTGGGTGAGTTTGTTTACCTGTAATTTCCTCCTGCTGGTGTGGGATCTCTATTAAAGCTCTACGAAAGGTCAAAAAGAAAAGGCCAATTCCTCCTAAAATACAATCTTACATTGATTACTTCAAGTTCATTTATAGACCGTGGAAAAAAGTCCAAGCAGAGATCTAAAAGATTTTCAGATGAGCTCTATTATTTCACATAACCCCATTAAGTGTATTATGTCCACACAAAAAAAGCATCACAACCTCTTTCTCTTTAAGGTTTGGATTAATAATCAGGGATGCACATTAACTGGTATGCATGTAATAAAAAATGCAGGACAGATATAGCCAAAGAAGTGCTTTACCTAAAAGCGTTGTTGGTATTTCAAAAATTCCTTGGAACATTTAGATCACATGTGTGTTGTTAGCTGTGTAAAATAATGCACTTATTTTCTTTATTTCGTTGTTTTGTAAGCACTGGTATATGTTATACTGGTATATGCATATTCAGTATATGTTACCTCAGATTGAATTCATATGTGTTAGGTAATGGACGTTGACAACGGAGTTGAGGATCCGAACGCAAGTTATTATTACAAGAATAGTCAGGCATGCAATAGTCAACAGGGTCAAACAGATACATACAGAGAATCCAGAGTTGTGGTCAATGAACAGGGGAATGGTCAGTACCGGCGACAAGCAACGTAAACTAATAGACAAGGCAGAGGTCAAACATGGCAAGACAAGAGAAACAGGTCTTAATGTACACTTAACAGTGTGTGTGTGCAGTACCGGCGACAAGCAACGTAAACTAATAGACAAGGCAGAGGTCAAACATGGCAAGACAAGAGAAACAGGTCCTAATGTACACTTAACAGTGTGTGTGTGTGTGTGTGTGTGTGTGTGTGTGTGTGTGTGTGTGTGTGTGTGTGTGTGTGTCATTAGCAGAGAACTGAAACAGGTGTGTGTGTGAGGTGCATGACAGGATTTGTAATCCATATGGTGACGGGATTGTAGTCCAAGTGAAAGTGAATGATTCCCAACAATATACAAGCCTGGATTGCTAGTGATTGTGACAATATAGTTGTGAATAAGGGAAGACCATAGTATTTAGGTAAACGTTGCAATTTGAGAGAAGAATGTAAAATAAAGTTGGTCTCTGTGTCCACCGGACAGAATTGCAGTCAACTTTGGAGTTTACAGTGGTGTGGTCCTAAATTACTTCAGATAGTGGCAATCAGAGATGCTCTTATGACTACATCAGCCACAACATCAAGAACTGCACTAAATCAGCTGATCCCACACAGCCCAACATATAGAAATTTGAGATTTGGCAATTTATGCAAACCACATATGTGACCTTGAGCCACAAAACCAGTCATAAGTGTTTATGCAATTATTACATTATTTAAATATTTGCATGAATCTACACTGTAAAATGTGATTAGTTACTTTACTTAAAAAATAATTGAGTAAACCCGTTGCCTTTAAAGCAACACATTGACTTTACTTTAAAAAGTGAGTAAATCTGTTGTAATTTGGAACAGTTAAGTTGACTTTACTTATAATTATGCACGTAATTAATTTACTTAATAATTCTAAAAAAGGGTTTACTATTTTTTTTAAGTAAAGTCAAGTAATCACTTTAAAATCAATTGATTTACTTTTATTAATTTGTTTGTTTGTTTGTTTGTTTGTTTGTTTGCTTAAAAACTAATCACATTTTACAGTGTATAGGTTGCTATGATTGCATAATATTTAGCCGAGATACAACTAGTTGAAAATCTGGAATCTGAGAATTAAAAAAATCTAAATATTAAGGAAAAACTCCTTTAAAGTTGTTTGAACGTTTTTAGCAATGCATATTACTAACCAAAGATTGGGTTTTGATATAATTAATGTAGAAAATGTATAATATATCTTCATGCAAAATGATCTTTACTTAATATCCCAATCATAAAAGAAAAATCTATAACTTTTACCCTTACATTTTTTTTTCTTTTTTTTTTTGGTTATTGCCAAAATTATATCAGTGCAACATAAAACTAAAATCCGAGATTCAAATACAAGATCATGTTTAAATTTCAAAGATATAAAAATCTATTAAAAAGTTAGGTGAATGCCTGTTAATAATACTAATTCTTGTAGAATTGATAGCAGCTCTAAACATTTACATCTGGTAACAAGATGCAGTTCCACCAGTCAAACGAATGGATTCTACTAAAATAACTGGAATCTGATCTTCCCCGCTACAACCACCACCAGAGATTGTTTTCATAATATAAGTGCATATGTGATCAAAAAAACACCAACACTCTCACTATGAACACTCGATTGTAATGAGATGTGTCATGAAAGAGTGCAACAAAACAGATATTTGTACTTTTATGCATTCCACAATCAAAGCCCAGTGCCATGGATTTGTTCATTCAGAAGTACTAGTGCGTCATAGTAAGCGAAAGTGATGTAGAGTGTGATGAAATAAGACAGAAGGCTCTTAAGGAAATTCAAACACAAGTGATCACAAGAGACGCATATAAACGCAAGTTAAAACCAGGTGGAAAGTTTAATGTGTCTCAGCTGAACGCTTATGAATCACTGAAATCGCATAGTGGAAAGAGGGACATAAACAGCATTTTAGACAGCTAAAATGGGTAGCACACTGCTTAAAAAAACTGTTGTTTAAATAACCAGCCATTGAACATTCACAAATTTCTCATTTTGTGTTAACCTACACCAAAAGGGCTGGGTTATAAAACACCTAAGAGACAAAATAATCTACTTTCTCCTTATTTTCATATATTTTATGTAAGCCTGGCCTTGCATGTTAACATTTGACTTGTGCACATGTCAGCATCAGCCTTTGGACTGCCAGTTATTCCCCAGTGAACAGCTGAAAACTCAATGCGTTTCACATGTAGGGGAGCTATCTAATAATGTGTACATAAGTCATTAATTATCCATGACCACTGAAATAGAAAATCTAGTTTCAGGTTTTTCTAAAGGTCGTTTTTAAGAGTAAGATTCTACTGCTTGTAGGGAAGGTCTGTATTGATGTCTTTTATTTTCTATATTGAACTGCTCAAGATGCAGTTTAGCATCAACTACTGATATTTATTTGGCCATATGTTTCTTTATGAATTTTTATTAGTTCTTTTGTACTATATTACATTTATAGATGGCATTATTACCTGCCCCCTTTATCATTGATGCTGGTTCCAAAACTATTTTTCCTATTTGAATTAAAACAATGGATAAATATAAAAATGATTCACAGTTGCTGGTTGTATAGCATGTAATATACAATATACAGGTGTGTGACAAAAATTAAAATATCGAGGGAAAGTCCATTTATTTCAAAAAGTCAGTTTATTTCAATTTTGTTTCAAAAAGTGAAACTTGTGTGTTATATTAGTTCACTACACACCAAGTGAAATATTTCAAGCCTACATTTGTTTCAATTTTAATGATTGAGCCATCTTTGCAGAAGCTTTGCATTTAGGAGGCTAATAAATTACTACTTCGACTTTTTTGTCCAATTATTTGATCTGTGAAAAGTATGTGGTGTAATAATGTATCAAAATAATGTATGAAACAAACCATTTCAGAATGATACCAGACCACCATGCCATATTCACAGCCATATCGACCTGCTGCCCAAGACCGGTTACTCACTGAAGCTAAGCAGGGCTGAGCCTGGTCAGTACCTGGATGGGAGACCACATGGTAAACTAGGTTGTTGTTGGACGTGGTGTTAGTGTGGCAAGTAGGGGGCGCTCAACCTGCGATCTGTGTGAGTCCTAATGCTCAGT
Organism: Danio aesculapii; assembly: GCF_903798145.1. Lineage (NCBI taxonomy): Eukaryota > Metazoa > Chordata > Actinopteri > Cypriniformes > Danionidae > Danio > Danio aesculapii. Next base: position 29,916,767 of record NC_079455.1, on the reverse strand, counting down.
ATAGTGAAGGGGGCACTATATTGTCAGTGAGTGATGTTTTTCGGATGAGATGTTAAACTGAGGTCCTGAGTCTATGTGGTCATTAAAAATCCCATGGCACTACTTGTAAAGAGTAGGGGTGTAACCCCGGTGTCCTGGCAATATTCGCTCCATTGGGCCTTACCCATCATGGCCTCCCAATCATCTCCATCCACCGAATTGACTCTATCACAGTCTCTCTACTCCCCAAATAACTGGTGTGTGGCGAGCGCACTGGTGCTGTTGTCCTGTGCCTGTCATCGCATCATCCAAGTGGATGCTCCACACTGGCGGTGGTGTGGAGAGAGCTATCCCAACCCCCCACCCCCAGCCATCCTTCCTGATATATAAATACACATTCTATCCCATTATTTGCTTCTATGACAACAACAGGCTGAACGGACATTTAAAAAAAGCAAAAAACAAATAAAAAACAGTCCAAACTGATTTTTTTTTTTAGCAAATCCACTGAATAAAGTGAATGCATGTTTGAGATTTTAAGATTTTTGTGTTATTCAAAGTATAGTTTTCCATTCAATAAAGCATTTGATCCTCTGAAAATCACAAGGATGGAAAGAGCCGACATAATACGTCAAACTATGGTGTGTTTCCTTAACGGTCTGGTGCTTTAAATTTAACATTTCAATTGCAATGCCACAATATTAGCTTTTTATGAACTTTGTGTTTCATGTATTTGTTTATTATTGATGCTGGGATATGAAAAAAGAGAATTTTTGATCACTTCAAACTCAATAAACCTTTATACCATTATTCATTCAAAACAGATACAATCACAGATACGAGTTTCTTTAAAGCAAATACATTTGTCAGAGCTCTTGGGAAGTGAGAAGGCGTCTAATGTGTTCATTTAAAAGATTTCAGATTTTTGTTCTCATGGCAGTTTGAAAGCAAAAGCTTCTGTGATTCTCCTGAGGCTGACTCTACAGATCGACATGCTCTCTGGGCCACTACTGATCTCAAGTCTTTGATTGTACACGACGAGCATGTAAGCTCTGAAGATGAAGTTTTTGATGTAAAAAATAACCGAAAATGACTTTAGTCGTTATATAGTAATCTCAACGACACCCGAGCATCTTTTAACTTCTAAAAACATCTGTATGTGTTGAGAAGAGTGTGTGTGAGAGAGTGAGCGAGTGAGAGAGTGAGAGAGAACTTCCAAAAGGGATATTTTTAATTAATGAGAATTTTAAGGTAGTTATGCCACAGATTACGCCACTGCAGTATAATGATGTTTCTTCAACTCCAGGCCATTTAAATCTTTGGGGTTGATTTTTATTAAAACTAATAGACTACAACTTTTTTCCTTTTTCTAAAGGTGACATTACAACTTTTTAATCTGAGCTATAATTACAGTTTTTTACAATCGCTATGACGTTTTTTCAATACATTTAACAAGTTTCCTAAACTCTTAACACGTTTAGCACAACATCCATCTTTGTAGGCTATACAATAAACACATTTCTTGTTGCTTTAATATAAAATGCATGAAATTAACACCAATTTCAATTGCTTGAATTTCTTTTACACACAAGCTTAACCAGACCAAAACAATGTAATTTTACAGTCAAATTTACAAATACTCTCACACTGTGTGTCAGAACACATCACATCATGTTCTAAACAGAACTTACATAGGCTAAAGTGTAAGTGAACAGCTGTTCATACTATGAATTGAAACAGAAATATATTCCCTGTATTTTATTCCATTGCCAATGAGAAACAGCTTATAGCAGTTATGCAAATACATAAATCCTAATACATTCAGATCTAGGAACCACACTCACAGGTTTTTCTAATCACATGATCATATGTTCTAAAAGAGGACACTTTGGGCTTTTGAAAGGAACAGTGAGTGCATCAAAGAACTCTGTCATCAATACGCCCAGGTAAGGTTATGCAATACACTTTTTTACTGTACTATACACAGTGTGTTTTGTAGTAAACTACTCTATAAACCTGGAGTTCATTAGTACATACAGTAGATATACAGTACAGAACAGCATTTACATACACTGTGTCTAATTACTTTCAGAGAGTCATGGAGTAGGAGGCCAATCAAATCCCACATGAAATTATCTATGTTGAAGAGGCTAGCTTCAACTTGGCGAAAAGAAGTCGCCGTAGGAGAAACAGAATAGCCGAGGGGCTACAGTTTAGCCGGGCAAATGCAGAAGACTGGGCAGAATAGAAGATTACTTTGTTTTTTTATTATAATTGCGGTGCTTTTTCTGTTTGTTTATCTTGCAGTAATTTCCTTTTGCAAATAAAGTCTGTACTGCAGAAATTCTGTGTCTGTATTTTTTTTACATAAACTGTACATTTTATAAAGCTACTCTGAGATGGTCATTCAATTTTTTTGTATTGAATTTCTGCATCATAATACAGAATATACATGCATTTACTAAACCCAACAACACAAAACTGTAGAGAGGCTTCAAATGCAAGGACAGAGCTGAAAAAAAAACTGTAAAGTCTGTACTGAAAAAGTCTGTATTTTAGCAAAAGAAACAAAATGCATGCATTAAATAAACCCAACAAAACTAAAACGTAGAGCTGCTTCAAATATAAGGGCAGAACTAACACATAAAATAATGCAGTTTCTGTCATTTCAGCTGATGATAATGTTTTTTTTTTGTCAATGTGTTATGATTGACTAAATGTTCCTGTTGAGAGAGAATATGTGTAAGTGTTTTGAATAACTATTTGATTTTGATACATGTTTGCAGTGTTTTGTTAGACATGGCATATTGTGTTAGTTTATTATTGTATTTTTAAAATCAGTTTTGGGGTTTAGTTTAGAATGTGTGATTTTGAGCATGAAATGAACCGTTTTGCCAATTGTGTGTTTTAGGTGTGTTGGTGCGTTAAGAGTTTAGGAAACTTGTTAAATGTATTGAAAAGACTGTCATAGCGATTAAAATAGTAATACATAAAAACTGTAATTGTGCTACTTTTAAGTATATACCGTATGTTTTTTTTTTCTACACTTGATCATGACTTTATATACTCAAAACTCGGACCAAGTGGTCACAAGGGTACATGATACTTTACGCACACACTGCATGTGCTGAAAAAATGGATCATAGAAAATGTACGTTATTTTTTATTTAAATCTGAGCTGAATAAGATATTTCACATAAAAAAGCTTCCATAGTCCAAAAGAGTAAATAATAGACCACATTCAAAAGTTTACTTGATTCTTGTTGTTAACTGAATGATTCACAGCTTTATTCTTTGTTTAGATATAAATGACAGCACAACTATATATATATATATATATATATATATATATATATATATATATATATATATATATATATATATATATATATATATATATAAACTAATATAATATTCTGTCTGGTTTTTGAATCTGATTGGCTGATAGCCATGCGATATTCTGCAAATAACAGGGCTCGTCCAGCCTCTTAACCCTTCACCCTTGTGTATTACTCTACCCACATACAGCGACAAGCAGGCACTCTACAGATTGACAAATTGTGCTGCTGTTGGACAACATAATGTCCTTTTGATGCTTTTTTAGTTGAGAATGTAGTTGTTTAGATTGCAACTATGCAGTTTGTTTATAAGGATACTGCCTATTTTAAAATATTTATAATTTCTGAGAGATTGGATAGTGTGCGTTGGATAGTGCGTTTGAGCAAAGATGGTTGACAATGTTCATCCACAAGATGGTGACAGAGACATAATAAGCCCTTAGAGGATAAAAACAATGTAATTTCTAACAGCTAATCAAATAGAAATCAAACAGAAAAATACTGGGAAATCTCTGTTGACTGATGGCGTTTCATGCCATTCAGCCTTTTTATCTTAAAATGTCAGCAAAATCACCTGTTTTGTCATCACTTTAGCCATTATGCTAGAGAATCATTCAAATACTAGCTCTAAAGTAACGTTAGTGAAGTAGCGACAGTTTCTGCTGTTCTGACGTCAGCTGCAGATGTGAAAGAAAAGCGGAGGAAAGTAGTTCTTACAAAAGAGTTTTGAGATTCTCCATGTTTGATTTTCTTTTTTAAATTCACGATTATTACGTCAAACAGCAGCAAAGGGACAAAAGACTGCTCATTTCAATGGAGAGGGAGCAACTTCCGGTGACCTCCATCTACGCGAGCAACAGTGACCGTTGGTGACCACGTGGGAATGTCGAGCGATGTGACAAAGTTGAGAATCCTTCAAATTTATGCAAATGAAGCATGACTTTCTTAAGCGACAGCCAATACGAGCACCAGTAGAGCTATCGTGATTCTCTCTCAGCTCACTCAGAGGCCGGGTGTATATACCTACACAGACCTGCGTTTGAAGCAGGTCACCACCCAGAGCGACAGGCAGCTACAAAGTCGCTGCTAGTCTGAATGAGGCATAAGGCACAACGCATGCCTCCCACGAGTGTCGATAACCACACTGCTACTCGTGTTTTATTGCTCATATAGACAGACAGACAGACAGACAGACAGACAGACAGACAGACAGACAGACAGACAGACAGACAGACAGACAGACAGACAGACAGATAGATAATTTTTTCGATTTAATGAGCCTGAAAAAAGGAGAATCAGAAAGAAAACAGGAAATTTACTCCAAAATATGTAAAGAAAATGATATGCATTCGTGGTAGTTCAGGGAGAAAATGACAATTCTTCCTCAATGCACATTTATATGCTGCTGGACCTCCCAAGCGTAAGTTATTTGTGTTTGTTTTATGCAGCTTGATAATGTTGATATGTTTCTTGAAAATTACTAGTGCATTTCAAAGACATGATTCTACGAAGCTTTTTTATTGCATTCACTACATCAAGCAAATGGTCACAGCTGACTGAGATGAACTCAGAGCAATGAACGTTCCTCCTCTTAGCTGTTACACTATCATTTAAAGTCCAGCCTACAGGCTTCATGTGAAGAAACAGCCATGGAAAGTCTTATAAATTTGCATGACATGACTGTCCCCACCTCCCCCTCCTTCTTAATCATAATTATATTTTAGTATAAAGCCTCTGTGTAAACAAAGCCTCAACACAATTATTTAGAGTGTGTGAATAATGTACTGTAGTTGAGAGCTAAATATTTTATACAACACACATCTACAAAACTTACGAATGCAAGATCAGTCTTGAAATACAATTCTAAGCTATATTTTATTTTCTGTTCTTTGCCAGGTAGTGGTGTGAAACTACAGTGGTCACACGGTTCGATTCAGTAACAATTATCATGCCATCAATTTGGTTCAATTCGATTTCTCGGTGCATTACGGTGTATGCATTGCAATTTTGTCTTTTTTACAAACAATCAAATATTTGAACTGTACCTTTAATTTGACCTGCTCAATGAAATCACGCTTCATGAATGTATATAAAAAAACTCATGTACACTTTTTGAGTGCTGTCGAGTGAGTTCTTAAACATATATGATTGGCCATTGTGTTTACACACTCAACAGAAATAACTGTGATTGGCTCTAACTATCACCGCTATTCACTGAGCAGTGACCACAGCTATCACAGCTGATGCATGCTATTGTAAATGCAAAGAAGAAAACTCACTCTGCAGACACACTTGCGTCTGGATCCACAAGTATCACTGTAACACCTGAAAGAGGAGAAGAAACGTTACCTCACAAAGTACCAGCTAATCGGAGGGTCCACAGCATACCTGTCAACATTGGGATGTAAATAAGGGATCTCCCCCCACCCACCTAAATATGTTCATCTGGAGCGGTTTCATTGTAAATAAACAGTTGAAACAGTCAGTAATATGTTTTATTATTGATATATTATTTACAAAGGATAGAATAATAGTATATATTAGAAAAAGCTGCAAATAAATTACCAAACAGTTTAGCCTATTCAAATGAATAGCCATTATAAAGAAATTGAATCAAGTTATCAAATCTCATGAACCTTTTCTTCACTGTATAACTTAAACATTCTGATTAAAGAACAGCAAATGAATCTCTCATTTAGATTTTCCGTTTGATCACATTAAATAACAGAGGGGTAACTTTAAAAATGCACAGATCTAAAATGAAAGCATTCAATTGCTGTCATAATTTTTTATGCTCATTTAAGACAAAATTGGTTTTGTTTAAAAGGAAACCCACCTGGATCGACATGTTTAGATATTATTATTATTATTATTATTATTACTACACGCACCCAAATCCCATAGTCCAGTTTCGCTCTGCTTCAAATCACGTGTACAGAATCCGTTTGGGAAACAGCGTCTATGTATCATTATGGAGCACGTCTGACAGTCACACACCACTAACGTTACATGAACTGACTGTTTTGAAGATTATATAGGATTGGCAATGGCGCCTGTAATAGAAAGGAAGGGAATCCTGCCATTTTTATATTTATTTCAGAGTGTTTTCATGCCTAAATAAAATGGAAGCTGGTGTTTCTGCGCTATGGGTTGCATAAAGGGAGGATTGGCTCTATAATGTTTATTTCCACCTGTCACAGAAAGATTAAAAAATGGGAGAAATACAGGAAAATATCTTTACGGAATGATAGCAGGATACAACTGTAAAATACAGGGGAATCCCGGGAAAAACGGGAGGGTTGACAGGTATGGTCCACAGGGAAAGAGAAAGATGGAGCTTTGCTGCTTCTATTTCCTTCCAAGCAATGAAATAGGGGCTCCAGGGTTCTACTGTACCTTTAGACTGTCCCAGCAAACTCACTGAACACCAAATACCATCTGCAACTGCATCGCCATGCATCAAAGAAACAATAATTTTTTTTGACAGCACTACTGTCAGGACATTTCCAACACAGGCTCATTAGAAATACATGCTTCAGCCAACATTTTTGCGAAATGTTAAATTCTTTGGTCGGGGTACATTTTGTTACACATTTCAGATGACAAATACACTAGGGGGCGCTGTCTGCCTTTACATTATACGTAATGAATCTGAAATACATTACTCTGGGTATGTTATACACTTCAGATACATGCATTTCTTGTACACGTCCTTAAGAATGCGGGCTTGTCATACAGACCACCTTATGAACCACTTACGTTCAAATATAAGAGAAGCTCACTGACACCATAGCTTCCCTTGATTTTACTTTATATCTCTTTTATGCTGCTGTGCTTTAGTGGATTTGAACCTGAGCACTCCCCATTACAAGCAAAACACAGTTCAAAGTTAGTTACCAAGCAAACTAAGTGTCTAAAAAGTTGTCCATATGGAGACAGACAGATGACTCAAACGTATTTGATTATAAATCATAGACACTGTTAAGTTATTTTGTGATATTTATTTGGTGACGTGCACACAACTGCACAAATATAATCCATTATTCACCTATAACATGTCTCTGTAAATATCATTAGAGTAATAAAAGGAAGATAAATCATTGGCACTATATTGCCCTTCATATTATCTAGAAACTGCAGTCAAATATATGTTAAAACGTTTATATATACGTATAAATTTACATTTTACATTCTGACAGCACTACTGCCAGGATATTTCCAACACAGGCTCGTTGGAAATACATGCTTCAGCCTACATTTTTGCGAAATGTTAAATTCTTTAGTCAGGGGTACATTTTGTTACACATTTCAGATGACAAATACACTAGGGGGCGCTGTCTACCTTTACATTATATGTAATGAATCTGAAATACATTACTTAGGGTATGTTATACACTTCAGATAGATGCATTTCTTGTACACGTCCTAAAGAATGCGGGGCTTGTCATACAGACCACCTTATGAACCACTAACGTTCAAATATAAGAGAAGCTCACTGACACCATAGCTTCCCTTGATTTTACTTTATATCTCTTTTATGCTGCTGTGCTTTAGTGAATTTGAACCTGAGCACTCCCCATTACAAGCAAAACACAGTTCAAAGTTAGTTACCAAGCAAACTAAGTGTCTAAAAAGTTGTCCATATGGAGACAGACAGATGACTCAAACGTATTTGATTATAAATCATAGACACTGTTAAGTAATTTTGTGATATTTATTTGGTGACGTGCACACAACTGCACAAATATAATCCATTATTCACCTATAACATGTCTCTGTAAATATCATTAGAGTTATAAAAGGAAGATAAATCATTGGCACTATATTGCCCTTCATATTATCTAGAAACTGCAGTCAAATATATGTTAAAACGTTTATATATACATATAAATTTACATTTTACATTCTGACAGCACTACTGCCAGGATATTTCCAACACAGGCTCGTTGGAAATACATGGTTCAGCCTACATCTTAGCGAAATGTTAAATTCTTTGGTCGGGGTACATTTTGTTACACATTTCAGATGACAAATACACTAGGGGGCGCTGTCTACCTTTACATTATACGTAATGAATCTGAAATACATTACTTAGGGTATGTTATACATTTCAGATACATGCATTTCTTGTACACGTCCTTAAGAATGTGAGGCTTGTCATACAGATCACCTTATGAACCACTAACGTTCAAATATAAGAGAAGCTCACTGACACCATAGCTTCCCTTGATTTTACTTTATATCTCTTTTATGCTGCTGTGCTTTAGTGTATTTGAACCTGAGCACTCTGCATTACAAGCAAAACACAGTACAAAGTTAGTTACCAAGCAAACTAAGTGTCTAATAAGTTGTCCATATGGAAACAGACTGATGACTCAAACGTATTTGATTATAAATCATAGACACTGTTAAGTTATTTTGTGATATTTATTTGGTGTAGAGCACACAACTGCACAAATATAATCCATTATTCACCTATAACATGTCTCTGTAAATATCATTAGAGTAATAAAAGGAAGATAAATCATTGGCACTATATTGCCCTTCATATTGTCTAGAAACTGCAGTCAAATATATGTTAAAACGTTCACATATATGTATAAATTTACATTTTTGCGGTTTCAAAAAAATGTAGGCTGAGGCACTGTGCTGGACATTTCCCAAACCACAACACTATATGTAATGCAAAATGTAAAATATGGATGAAAAACCTAACACTGAAAGATCAATATGGAAAATTACTTCACATTAAGCAGTATGTCAAGTCCTGTTTTAAGGAGTCCAGATATGAATTATATGTTTCTGTTGTAACCGTCACTGATTATGTGTAAAAGGAAAAGATATGAGGCAGAAAAGCATATCCCAGTGAAGCAAAGGCAATTTCACCCCTTTCATAACATACATTTTGCTGCTCCTGGACAGAACCTTATCAAACCAGCCAAGAAATAATTTCGAGTTCGATTGAGTTGATTGTCCAAATCGCATTATTCTCTGAAGGCTGAGCTTGATGAGCTTTTTTCCTCTTTCTTTCAATTGAGCAAGGAACAAAATCTCATTAATGCAGTGGGGCTGAGAAAAGATGCCTCTGGCTTTTGCATTATAGCTAATATCTGATTTACACCATGTATGGGTATGGTAATTTCAGCTTGATGATTGGTGCCTCACACCACACATGGTGGTCTCTCTCTTTATATCCATACATTTTTCTTGATTTCTGCCCTTGCTGTGACACCTCATTGTGCAATATTTTAACATTAGGCACTTTTTTTATCTGGTGTTGTCTGAGGCATATTTGGCTGTCACGGCTACATGCCACAGTCACACAAAATCTGATATCATATTGTATTATGTTAAAAAAAAGACCTGAAAGATCAACTGAACAAATGTACTAAACGTGTTATATATCATGAACATTATTATATATCATACATAACTAAAATTATATTTTTAAACACACTATAGTCTATAGTAGTCAACATCTGAAGTGGATCAAAAAAGCTTTTCAGAATTGTGCTAAGACAAATATGGGTGTTGTTCAATAGATATAGATCAACTTTGATGAAAGGTTTTGATCCACTTCAAATGTTGTCCTGTATCCTTTACACTGTTCGACTTTGCTGCAATGACAGTTACAGTATTTACTGTAAAAACACCTAGTAAAATATTACATACATTCTTTACAGTTTACTACTGTAATATGCACTGCATTGTGGGTAATTTTGTCTACAGTAACTTACTGCATATTAGGAATTTGTGGTATTCCACTGCAATCAAAGTAATCAAGTGCTGCTACTGTAGTTGAAGACAAAAATAAGACAGTTGATAAAAAATGATTAATTAACATCTTGTATCACAAAAGGTATTTAAATAGATTGATGAATGATAATTAATTTTGTGAACCATTTAAAATGAATATAATAACAATGAATAATAAACTGTTGTACATGATCTCGTCACTTGTTTCGAATGCAAAAAATTCAATACTAAAAATTAAAAATAAAGATTTTGCACTGCCCATGTAAAATGGAAATAAATTACATTAAAAGTACTGTAAAAATGGTCATACTGTAAAATTAAACTGCAGTAAAGGGCATTTTACCATGAAAAGAAGTTATAGTAAGCCTATTATACTGTAAAATTAAATTGCGGTTGGGCCCTGCTTCTGTAAAACACATTTACAGTTAAGTTACTGTAAAGAGGCAGTTGTTGTAAATTGCTGGCAACAGTGCAGCAGTAAGTTACCGCAAAAATACAATAAACTGTCTAACAGTGTACGTTCATTAGATGAGTTATTATAAATAATGATTATATGAACCCCATAAAATTCATAGCGGTCTGATGTTGACGACCCGGAATGATTACCTCTTTTTTCTCAGAATGGCTTTGCGTTAATAAGAATAAGAATTTTAGCATAGAGAAGCAGATGCCTCACCCACACTCTTTAGCTGTAAGGCAATGCAAATGACCTTATGAAAGGAAGCCACCTGTGATGAAATGCATTAAGGAATGAGACTATCAACATACTTTCCAATGACTCCAATGTTTTTTATAGACTGATCTAATCCTGAACATAATCATTATGCTAAACATTTGGCATTAAGACAGGTTTTAGTATATTTTGCCAATTTTGGTCACAGGTAAGACAGGTAAAAGGTGAGCAACATCAAATGCTTAGAATTATAATCCAACCTATATATTATAATGCATAATTCACTACCAAGTCGTGTTTTTACATACTTTCCTAAGGCCACCTTGATGTCAAAACATGATACGTCAAAAACACAACAAAAATTGCTAATCGATTTGATGTCAAAACTCTGATTTACAGTTGACATCCACACATCAATGCCATTTTGACCACCAAAATAACTACACAAAAATAATTATAATATAAAAACATTTGAATTCATCAGAAAGCTTCAATTACAAACCTTAAATTTACACTATATTTTGTGTCCCTCCAATCCATGTAAACTACCTTAACCTCAAAACAACATTAAATTTGCATCTAGCATTGATGTAAAAAAACACATCATTTGTCAAAACACATCCTTTTGAATTCAAGATGCCCGCTGGGTAGAACTAGTGAAACAAACCTTCTCATGCCATCATTATCACTGCTGAAGTCAGTTTATTAAAATAACTACAATATTCCCCTGATAATAAAAAAGTATGTGCAGAAATGTCTCTCCTGTGGTATTAAATCAAGCGTTGGAAATGTGAATTTGTCCTGCAGTCGCAATTGCTTGCGTTTAGCAAATAGGCAGTTTAAGATAATTTCCTGCCCAGCTTGATTAAATCAGTTAATAAGTTCAGTTCTACGAGGTGCCATGCTGAATAGTGGTCAAACAGGCTGGGTGATGAGCTATTGTATCAAGACTCCTCCTGAAATATCTTCTAATCTTCAGCTTACTAAAAATAAAAGCTACCCTCAATATAATTAAATAGCCCCAATAATTGACATGCTAATAATGGTTTGAATTAATCACAGTTCATTGATCCTGGAGACTAACTGAACATTTTTAAAATATATATTGGTATAATTTGCAAAATGTAACGATCACAGAGTGAACTAAATTATAACTGCTGATATTTCATGGGCAATTCAAATTCCTGATTCTGATTGGCTAGAAGTTTATTCATTTTCCTCCGGCTAAGTCCCTTTATTCATCAAGGGTCGCCACAGCAGAATGAATTGCCAACTTATCCAGCATAAGTTTTACACAGGGATGCCCTTCCAGCTGCAACCCAGTACTGGGAAACATCCATACACTCTCATTCACACTCATACAATACGGCCAATTTAGTTTATTCAATGCACCAATACCACATGTCTTTGGATTGTAGGGGAAACCAGAGCACATGGAGGAAACCCACGTGAACAAGAGGAGAACATGGAAACTCCACACAGAAATGTCAACTGACCCTGCCAGGGCTAGAACCAGTGATCTTCTTGCTGTAAGGCGACAGTGCTAACCACTAAGCCACCGTGTCTCCTGGCTGGAAGTTGTGCACGAAATTCCTTTAATGCACAGTCAGTTTCGAACACAGTTTGAAATTAATGCACTTCCCTCAAACATTAGTATTATTAACTGAAGTTGTCAAATGAACATGGAATAAGCAGGACAATGAAAGTATTTTAAACATACTAGACTTCGCGGAGGCATTATGTAGGCATTATGGCATGAAAAAGTCATATGAAAGAAGCAAGAAAAAAATATTTTACTAAAGTCAAATATTACAACTGAAGCATCATACACAAATAGCTTCCTTCCAAAAGAAGTATACGTTATATTAAACTTTTCTGTGCGCATCCTTTTAGAAGGTAAGCATTTGAGTTTGTTATGTTTCATTTTTTTAAAAAGAACATTAATAACAAAATATATTGTGTTTGATTTATAAAAGGGTTATTAAGCATAATAATTTATGGTAAAGATCTCAGTGCATATACATGTACACATATACTGTACATATATCAATTAGTCTTTATTTACTGTATATAGCACCTTACTACAACCAAGGTTGACCAAAGTGTTTTACACCACAACACAACTAAAAATCAGACAATTCAAATCAATACAAGAAATATCAATAAAATTCAACAAACATCAAAACAGGAGACGTGTCAGTGCTATGCATTTAAAGCCAACTTGAAGAAGTGGGTCTTAAGCTTGGCTTTAAAAAGTGGCAGGTCAGTGATTGTACGAAGCTCAGTAGGAAGGGTATTCCAAAGTTTAGAACCTGCCACTGCAAAAGAGCAATCACCTCACTGCTTGTATATTAATTGTGGGGCTTCAAGCAGAAGTTGAGCAGCAGATCGCAAAACTCCGCTGGGTTTGTGAATGTGCAAAATTTCACATAAATAAGAAGGTGCAAAATAGAATAAAAGTGGCTTCTTATGAAAAACATATACACTGTGAAGTGTGTATATACATATACACACCACAGAAAAAAAGACAGAGTAAATGCTTGATACAGAGACTCATTAATATTTTTAATCATTCACAAACGTTTTCAATCAAAACAATTCACTAACAATGATTTAGACTTTACTACATATTGTATGAGAGTGAATAGTTTGCATGCCTTTTGCTATTGCATCAGCTTGTCAAATATCTCATGCTGTTTGTCAACACGGTCCTAAAAACCTCTGGTTCACTTTCTGTTAGTTACTCTACCACACTGTTCACATAATAATAAAAAAAGGTCATGATTATTTGCAATAGAGAAGTCCAGGCTGTCTATTAAAGTCAATAGTGCAGTGAAGTTACAGATGCAGAGCGAAAAGTCATCTTGGGAAAATTAGAGTCTTACAGATATCAGATTTCTCTTCTCCTTCATTTATCCTAGTCCTCATCTGTCCCACTGATTGGGTGATTTGACAGTCTATACCCATAAGACACTGCTGTCTTTGACATCATCCATTAGTGACCTGACTGGCCACTCTTCATCTTGATGGTGTCTGTCTCTGCTGTTCGCTTTTGACATTTAGGCTGTTTTTATGTCCCTCTGAAACAGTGAGTCCATCAGAAATATTCTGAATGGAAAAAAAAGAAAATATGAGAGCCGGTCTGACATTGAGATTTATATCCTGCAGCTCCTCTAAAGCCAATTAAAAACAATAGTCTGTAACGAGGATGCTGAGGCTTTGTTAGAATCCATTTGCGGAAGTTTATTAAATGGGTGAGACAAAGACATCAACGTATAAACAAGCAAATAGTTAGTAACAGGAAAGCAGTCCAATCCGAGCGACAAGCAAAGGGGCAAATCCAGAAGACGTAGTGAATATGCAGGCAGAAGTTCAGTAACACAATCAGTCCAAAACAGATCAAAAGGGCAAAGACAAAGAACGTACGTGATCAAGGCAGGCAGGGTCATACACAGGATAGCAGTCATGAAAGTCACTATGGAACAACGCTTGGTAAGGCAGGATAAACTGGCAATACTTCGCAAGGAAGCATGGCCTGAGCACTCCTTGATATACTGCACAAACAGGAAGTAACCACAGAGGGAGCGGAGCTGAGTCAGTAGTCGGGCGAGGGCTCCCTCTGCTGGCGTGGCGTTACAGAACCCCCCCCTCTAGGAGCGACTCCTGGAGCTCGACGTGGGCGCCCCCGCGGTCTGGGAGCTGGTCGGTCGGGCCTGGCTCGATGAAATTCCTCGATGAGGGAAGGGTCGAGAATGTCCTTGGCAGCAACCCATGATCTCTCCTCAGGTCCGTATCCTTCCCAGTCCACCAAATATTGGAGCTGACCCCCTCTTCTCCTTGAGTCCAGCAACACATTAACCCTGTATGCCGGATTCCCATCAATGTCCAATGGTGGGGGTGGTTCTGCGGCCTCCTGGCCGGGGTCAGTCTCCGGGTGGACCGGTTTGAGCAGGGACACATGGAAGGAAGGAGATATACGGTAATTAGCAGGAAGCTCTAGTTGGTAAGTCACTTCATTGATTTGTTTAATTATTTTGAAAGGACCCACGTACCTTGGACTGAGCTTCCTGCTGGGCAGCCGTAGCTTGAGGTCCCGTGTAGAGAGCCAGACCCGCTGTCCTGGTTGGTAGGGAGGATGTGGACGACGTCGGCGATTGGCCTGGAACTCCTGTGTTCTCACAGCCCGCTGGAGCCGGACATGGGCACTGTCCCACACCCTCTCACTACGTTGAATCCATTCATCGACCGCCGGAACTGAAGACGGCTCACCAGACCACGGGAACAATGGAGGCTGAAATCCCAGCACGCATTGGAAGGGGGTAAGTCCCGTTGATGAGTGAGTCAATGAGTTCTGTGCGTATTCGGCCCAAGGGAGAAACTCTGACCAGCGATGTTGTTCTCTACTGCAGTATGTTCTGAGATACCGGCCTATTTCTTGGTTGAGACGTTCAACTTGGCCATTAGCTTGTGGATGATATCCAGATGTGAGGCTTACATTGATATCTAGCTGGCGACAGAAAGCCCTCCAGACCTGTGAGGTGAACTGTGCACCCCGATCACTTACAATGTCCTCCGGTAGTCCATATGTACGAAATACATGCTGGAACAAGGCTTGAGCAGTTTCCATGGCTGTGGGTAGGCTTGGTAATGGAACCAGACGACATGCTTTGGAGAATCGATCAATTATTACCAGAATGGTGGTGAATGTGTTGGATGGAGGCAAGTCGGTTATAAAATCAATAGATAGATGGGACCATGGTCGTTGAGGTATAGGTAACGGCTTAAGAAGTCCTGATGGCAATTCCTTGGGTGTTTTTGACTGGGCGCAGACTTGGCATGACTTGACATAATTGGTTATATCTTTACTCATCATTGGCCACCAGAAAGAGTTTTGGACAAGATGGATCGTTCTCGATATACCTGGATGACCTGCACATATGGATGTATGTACCCATTGCATGACTCTAGGACGTAAGATTGTGGGGACGTAGTTCTTGTTGGGTGGACATTGTGGTGGTGGAACCTCGTTTAGCTGTTCACGGTGGATTTCTTCCATAATGTCCCATGATACCGGAGCAATGACTACTGTAGGGGGTAGTATGGTTTCTTGAGTATTTGTTTTTTCTGTGGGAGAATCATAACGTCGCGATAGAGCGTCTGCCTTACTATTCTTGCTTCCTGGTCTGTACGTGACTGTGAATTGAAACCTGGTGAAGAATAGGGCCCATCGGGCTTGTCTGGGGTTAAGTCTCTTTGCGCTTTTTATATACTCTAGGTTCTTGTGATCTGTGATGACTTGGAATGGGTGTATAGCTCCCTCTAACCAATGTCTCCATTCCGCGATTGCCTCTTTCATGGAAAGTAATTCTTTATTCCCCACATCATAATTGCGCTCTGCTGATGTTAGCTTTCTCGAGAAGAATGCACATGGATACAGTTTACCTGGGGTTCCATGTCTTTGTGACAGTACTGCTCCGATGCCCAGATCTGAAGCATCTACCTCCAAGATAAACGGTGAGTTAGGGTTGGGATGTTTAAGTATAGGGGCTGTGGTGAATCTTTCCTTTAAGTCCTTGAATGCCTGGTTTGCCTCCTCTGACCACTTCAGTTTCTTCGGTTTACCTTTAAGCAGTGATGTCATGGGTGCAGCTAATGTACTGTAGCTGCGTATGAACCTCCGGTAGAAGTTTGCAAACCCCAAAAACCGCTGAAGTTCCTTAATTGTGGTGGGCACTGGCCATTCCGTGACTGCTTTAACTTTCAATTCATCCATCCTCACTCCATTATGACTGATGTGGTATCCCAAAAAAGATGTTTGCTTAACATGAAACTCACATTTTTCCGCTTTGACATATAGTTGATTTTCCAGTAATCTTGAAAGCACCTCTCTGACATGATTCACATGATCTTCTTCGTTCTTGGAATAAATCAAGATATCGTCGATGTAGGCGACAACATACTTGTTGATTAGATCTTTGAAGATCTCATTTATGAATGACTGAAAGACAGCCGGAGCATTTGCTAGTCCATAGGCCATGGCTTGGTATTCATAGTGCCCCCTAGTGGTGATAAATGCCGTTTTCCATTCGTCCCCTGCACGAATTCTAATCAGGTTGTAGGCACTCCTCAGGTCAAGTTTGGTGTATATGGTGGCTTCACGTAGCTGTTCAAGAGCAGAGGGGACTAATGGGAGGGGATAGCGAAATTTGACTGTGACATTATTCAAACCTCTGTAATCAATACATGGACGAAGACCACCATCTTTTTTCTCTACAAAGAAAAATCCAGCTGCAGCTGGTGACGTAGATGGACGAATGAGACCCGAATCCAGAGCTTCATCAATGTATTCGTCCATGGCTTGGCTCTCCTTGGGGGAAAGAGGGTAAACCCTGGTTTAAGGTGGAATAGCATTGGGTAACAGCTCAATTGCACAGTCCCAGGGGCGATGTGGTGGGAGTTGCGTTGCTTTGATCTTGCTGAACACCTCAGTTAAATCTTGGTAACATTCTGGTATGACTACAGTCTTGTGAGTTTCAGGGCTCTCAATGCTGGTTGTCAGAAACGGCTGTGGTTTGACATGAATACACCTCTCTAGGCAGAATGTAGACCAGCGCTTTAATTCTCCTGAATGCCATGATAACTCTGGATCGTGAATATGAAGCCATGGGTATCCCAAGACTATCTCATACTTAGGGGTGTCAACAATATAGAAGGAAATGGATTCCTGATGTAATGTTCCAGTCTTGAGAGTGAGGGTCTTTGTTTGTCGAGTAATTCCATTTCCTATGAGCGCATCATCGATAGACTTGATTTTAATGGGTGGTGTACATGTTTGAGTAGGGATGTTATGTTTTTCAACAATGTCTCTGCTAATGATATTAAGTGCAGCTCCTGAATCAATCATCGCTGTTAAATCAAGGAAAACAGCGGCAATCTGCAGAGTGACTGGTAGCGTGAATGATTTATTGCTTGGTACAGAGAAGTGTTCCATATTTATCTTGACTTGACTGCTGCTTTTATATGGGCATCCGAAACTTCGATGTCCAGTTCCACCACAATAAAAACACAGTTTGAGGCGGCGGCGCCGCTCCCTCTCCTCTTCAGGGACTCGTGAAGTATTAACTTGCATGGGCTCATCACGATTTTTTAATTCAATGGCATGAAAAGATCGGGTTAGCTCTTGAATCTTGGTATTTTGTCTATGTCGAGGTGCTTGTCTCATGAGATTATCAATTCTGATTGTTAACTTAACAAATTCAGAAAACGATAGGTCATCATCTTTGCAAGCCAGCTCCGTCTGAAGCTCCTCATTCAGACTATGGTGAAACATTGCCTTTAACGCCACATCATTCCATCCGCTCTGAGCTGCTATTGTTCTAAATTCAATAGCGTGATCCGCAGCTGACCTGTTACCTTGTTTGAGGTTCATCAATTGGGTGGATACTCCCCTTCCTCCATCTGGGTATTCAAACACTTCACGGATCTGGTTAGTGAAATACTCCAATGAAGTTTTTATCTGAGTATCCGAATCCCATACTGCTGCGGCCCAGTCAATCGCTCTTCCAGTCAATAATGTCATCACAAATGCACATTTCTTTTCCTCTGAATCAAATTTCTCACCCTGGTGCTCCAAATAAATCTTAACTTGACGTAGGAAGCCTTTGCATTGCTCAGCAGTGCCATCAAATTTATCAGGAAGTGCAAAGCTTACCGTTCTTGGCGTGGTAGGAGGCAGGGACCAGATATAATGTGTCAGGTGTTCGTTGATCGACTGTAGTTGCATCAACTGTTCTCTATAGCCCTTTATCACTTCACCTTGGTATGCAATTGTGGATTGCGCTCTTGAAACTTCCGCTGGATTCATGGTAGGCGAAGTATTCTGTAACGAGGATGCTGAGGCTTTGTTAGAATCCATTTGCGGAAGTTTATTAAATGGGTGAGACAAAGACATCAACGTATAAACAAGCAAATAGTTAGTAACAGGAAAGCAGTCCAATCCGAGCGACAAGCAAAGGGGCAAATCCAGAAGACGTAGTGAATATGCAGGCAGAAGTTCAGTAACACAACAATCAGTCCAAAACAGATCAAAAGGGCAAAGACAAAGAACGTACGTGATCAAGGCAGGCAGGGTCATACACAGGATAGCAGTCATGAAAGTCACTATGGAACAACGCTTGGTAAGGCAGGATAAACTGGCAATACTTCGCAAGGAAGCATGGCCTGAGCACTCCTTGATATACTGCACAAACAGGAAGTAACCACAGAGGGAGCGGAGCTGAGTCAGTAGTCGGGCGAGGGCTCCCTCTGCTGGCGTGGCGTTACATAATCAGAATTCTCAAATATGTTTTTCATATGAAATCACTTATATTCTGTTTTGCATATTGTGTAACATTAGTAAACAAAAACTTACTTTTAAGAACTAAAAAGAAAGAAATGTTGAACTGAAAAAAAAGTCCTCAAAATGAGCAGTCATTCAAGAGCATTACAGATAATGTGTCTCATTCAACACAAACAGGTCAAAACTAGCATTGCGTGAGGTGCGCATTTGCTTTTCATCTCTACACTTTGATTTGTCTAGTCTATGAAATATTCTGGGAATATGAAAACTGCCCGACTTCATGGTTTTGTTTATGTGAAACAGATGAATACCAAATAAAGACCATATCATGATGAGCCAAGAGGACAAAGCAGCACTGCAACATGACACAACTCTCGAATAGAAAAAGGCTTTTTAATTCTGCAGCCCAGGTGAGCTGTGATTCAAACTGTTCAGCAAGTTCATTTCATATTAAAATATTCTCTCTTTCCCTCTTCCAGGTGTGCACCGAGGTCCACACATCTGGTTTTTGGCCTTTACAGAATCCCTTTATGCACTTTTATATGGGAGGAAAACTTTCTGAGCCTTCAAGAATATTGACGGATTTCCTGAAGCCAATAACAGCCTCATATGTAAGGAACTGAGGTGTGGGACTCACCTCTGCTATAAAAAATGATTTGATATGTGTAGGAAAAAGTTTAAATCAAGAAACCACATCACTTTTTAGTGACAAGAGACACCATGACCTGTCAATTTCCTCAATTTAAGGAGGTCAGATTTTTTTTTTACTAAATATGTGATATATCTTGTCTACAATAGGGCTTTTTAATCTTCTTTTTTCATATTCTATGAATTGATAAAAAAGGTACATGTAAACCTGCCGGTTCTACACCACCCAACCCACTCTGAGCTGGGATCGAACCGGTGATTCTCAGCATAGGAGTCCGTTGCTCTAACAAGGAGGCTAAAGACCGTGGCCTCTAACGTCTGTCGCTAGAGCACCTTTTCGGGTTCAGAGGAGTGAGGTTTACCTGCACAGCACTTTCACTAGCTGGCCTCTGCTACACTAACCCCCCTACATCTCACTCCCATCTAGGTCACGGCACCAATGTAACACCCCGGGGTCCTACACCACCAAACCCGCTCTGAGCTGATATCGAACTGACGACTTTCCGCATGGAAGTCAGTTGCTCTAACAAGGAGGCTAAAGACCATGGTCTCTAGCATCTGTTGCTACTATTGCTTTTACCTGCTTAGCATGTGACTAGTTGGCCTCTGTAACACATATTTGAATGCAAAAACTATGCATTTGAATTTTTGATGTGTCAAGAGCTATGCAAGACGTGATGATACAGTTTGGTAACATCTCATGATCAAGAGGGTCTTTTGTCCAAATATCAGCATGAGTGCGATCACAAATGTGATATTGATTTTATACAAGCATTCAACAACAAAAAAATTGTTTATATTAAATTACATTTCAAACCCAATATTGTTTTAGTAATGCAAGTAGTTCCCAGCAAAGCTGAAGCACAACATTTATCTACACTGCAGTGTTCCATTCATCTGCTTTGAGTTGTTTCTAAAGGATTCAGCCTTCGCAAACAAGTCATGTCAACAACACAAAGTTAACAGCATTTAAGATAGGATAAAAGTGGGCCGTTCACAGGCAACCAATAAAGACATGTAGTAGTAGTCTGCCATTATGCAAATATCTAATTAACATGTGTTGGTTTGTGCATGAGATAACACTGGAATTGCTGTCAAACCTGTATCTGGCAGTTCAGAATTTACCTTTTTACTTCTCAATAAACCATTCTGAGACTTACTGAGACTAATTATTTGACCATACGTTTGTATGTAATTACTAACTTCCATCATCTAGTGACATCTATTATTGACCGCCAACGTAAGAGTTCACAATCAAGCAGATAATTAATTCTCACAATCATTTGATAGTTGTTATTCAGCGATTCATGCTGATGTCTGGAACATTTGTGTCCTTGAATGACTAATCAGTAATGACGTTAAACGCTGATACATCCTCGTAACATTTCGACTGCTGCAAATTCCTGACTTATGAGTCAGAACAGTCAATTTGAACTCAGTTGGGGACAAAAAAAAATCTATTGGCCTACGGAAGAAAAAAATCTTGAATGATAAATGAAAAATTCATTAAATCTCTCCCATTTACAATTACTTTGTTGCTAAACGCCTTGTAGGCAGCGCTGCAGTCTGGAGACTGCCAAGTGGGAGAGATTACACCGCAAGTAGGCTGAGTTTAGGGTTAGTGTAACAGACAGTAATAAAAAACAACAGGTTACTGTGAGGTTTGGTTTAGGTTTGGGGTAGCGGTAGATATTAATAAAAAATAACAGGTTACTGTGAGGTTGGGTTTAGGGTTGAGGTAGGTGTAGACATTATTAAAACCCAAAAGGTTACTCTAAGATTTGATTTAGGTTTGGGAAAAGGTGTACAGTAGACATTAATAAAACACAAAAGGTTACTGTAAGATTGGGTTTAGGGTGTGGGTAGGTGTAGACATTAATAAAACAGGTTGGACTCCATGTCATGTATAAGACATTAAATAAATTAATGAAAACTCCAGGAGGTTTGTACAGTCCACTTGGAGCTCAAGTCCCACCCACTTGGGGCTGACCAGCCCATTTGGAGCTGGCTTCCCACCTCCATTTATACCCTTCTCCTAAATGCTGCCATTGTGTGCACGAAGAACAGCAGGCAATTATTTACCCCAATTTAATGGGCTTCCACTGAAGCAGGTTTTTAATTTGGGCCCAGAGTGGTCGTATGTTAAATTTTAATCTTGCCTCAAAACTGTCAGAGGTAAACAGTAACATCCAGGCACAGAGGTGTAATGACAGGTCAGTTCATAAATATGATGGAAATACAACCATTAACACATTTTTGAAGTCTAGTCTTCGGTGGTTGTTTTAGCAATAATTTTCTCTTGGTGGAGACTATGGAAATAGTGATAGAAAAATAATAATGAGCTGACATGTAACAAGATGCTACATGCCGCCTACAAACGCCTGAACTAGCACTTACGGTTCATTACATTCAGCTATTTTTATGGTAAACATGACAGAAAGAGAGAAAAGGCAGGAAGTTTCATCCTTACTGTAAGTTATATACTGTAACTAGCAGGATATTCATTAAAACTTTTGTCCTAAGTTGGAAAAAAAACTGGCTGAGAGCCCCCTGCTTCCATTTCACACATAGTAACCACGAGGGCAACTATTCATTATAGGTGCCAGAAAGAATTAGACTTCTAGATCACAAATCAAGTAAGATTTTACAGAATCTGTGCAAATAGGAAACGATTTTATGATCATACTAAGAAACTGTATTTATTATATTACATCATTCTTTGACACGAAATGAGAACCTCATTAAATGATAAAGGAGAGAGTAGGGGTAACAGTTTGTGCTTCCGTATATTTCCCTCAGGGTAGGTTCATTTTTACAGTCAGTGTGTAGACACATACCGCCAAGTCATTGCTACAAAGAAAAATGAACTTTTTACAGCATTATCCAAGAAAAAGGCACATTTTTGTGACAACATCCCGATGGAGGGATGTGTATGAAAGCTTGCTTTCATTTCACTGTGGAGTTAAAACAAAAAGGCAACCTCACAAATCAGACATATTTACTGTACGTCTTGCCATGCTGAAATAATAATAATAATAGCATCCGTGTGACAGAACTGTGAAATACAGACAAAATTGTGAAAACTGCTTTAAACAACACTGAGTCCTTATCACCAAATAAGACATAAATGTCTCAAATACAAGCTTTGAAATGGGCAGAAACACTCTTTATGAGCCAAAAGTCAGAATTTTTAAAGTGAAACTTTTTATTTTCTGGAAATGTGAGTTTATATCTTGCAATTTGGAGAAAAAAAACTAGGTTAAATGTGTGTGAAGCCGACTGTCCACTGCACATTACAAGTGACAGACCAGAAGTCATTCATTTCCATTCATTTCCAATAGAGAGTAAAAATTCTGTGCGACTGCCAGAAAGGGGCGTATTCCAACAGTCATGTCTAAGTGTCATGTGCAGTGGAAAGGTGGCTTAAGCTTTTTCTAGCACTTCTGAAAAGAATTCTGTTATTAGAATTTATTTATATTTGTTTTCAGCTCCGAAATTAATCTGACTCCAATTTTAAGTGACCATCAAATTTAGACTGTATTTTAAATTGTAAGAATGAATCACATTCATCATTTATGACTCAATTTAGAGTTTTTGATTTATATCTGATCCCACACTCTTCAGTTATACGTTTATTTGGGACCAAATGCCCTGGGATTGCGTTTCTTCTCACGGACATTATCTCGACACTCTGAAGTTAGCCAGAGGATGTAGGATGTAACTAATACCCAATTGGTCTTGTTGCCTCCTGCTCATTCATACCAAAAGAGTAGTTAATTTCGTCAATTCCATACAACTTGCTAATATCAGTGATTAAATGATTAAAAGGTCTTCCTGCTGCCATGCCTCCTGCTCCGTACAGTCAAATCTGCCTTAATATCTATAAAGTTATGTCACAACATAGTGGTAGCAGACACTCCACATAATCTGCTGGATATAAAAGATTTCAGAATGAATTAAAAATGAATACTTGAAAGTGAAAGTGAATCATGCCAATTACAGAATCAAATAATAAAAAGCTAATTTAGAACATCAATTACCCAAAGATAAATGCAAGAGTTAGAGATGGATAAAGTACGTTGCAGCATTTAAGTCTAGATGCCAAAGCTCAGAGACTTCAGCGGGGTATATACACGCTACAAGATCCCAATGACATTTTTGCACCTTAAACTCATTTTGCAACCATAAATTCAAGAAAATAAAAGTTCACAAAGACCCTCGTCTGGTAATGAGTGTTAGGGAAGTAGACGGACAAACAGGGTGAGTAGATAATGAAGAAGGTTTATTTAAACAGCGGAGACCGAATGCACGCTTACCAGATGACTTGCGGGGAGACTGACGGAAGGCACGCACGCACGCACGCACGCACGCACGCACGCACGCACGCACGCACGCACGCACGCACGCACGCACACACACTGGACAGACTGGAAACAAACAGACATCAGGTAAGTACAAGTGGCAAGACAAAGATAGTGAATACTTGGAGTATCCGCTATTAGTCCGCGTCATATAAATGAGCCCGGACAATGAGTGATGTGAGGTGTATGCTTATATGGTGCCAAGGTGATAGGGTGCAGCTGTGCGTGATTAATACTCAGGTGATGATGGGAGCTGTGTGGAACTGGTGGAAGAGCCTGGCCAATCTGTGACAATGAGTTGATGTGTAAACAATTTTCCCTGGAGTGGTACATCTGGCAAAGATCTTATCAAAGTCAACCCCCAAATTAACAGGTATAAGGGAAATTGTGAAATATTACTGTGACATTTAAACCACTTTACCAAATCACATAGAGACATTTAAAATGATACCAAACATGAAATGGAAAAATGAAAGATTCACAAGATACACCATATTCAGAACTTTTCTGTTGCCACAGGACTGTTAAGGTGTACTCTCACTAGGCACGGTATCCTTGAACTGTGCCAAAGCATGGTTGTCCTCCATCCCCTCTCCCCCGACGGCCCGCACTCACACTGCATCTTTACCTTCCAAGCCGAAGCATGCTTACATCATCGATGATGCGATTGTTCAGTTTGGAAGAGAAACTCTCTCGCTCAGTACAGTGGAGATTGCTTGAGTTATATTGTTTTGTAATATTTTTAGTCATTTGATATGCAGTGACACACAGACAGATCTTCTGCTGAACAGATCCACAAATTTTGACGCTCATAAGTTATCATATAAGTCCTCGTGCTGCACATATTAGGAGGTTTGCTGAAGGTGCAGCTGTTGTGCAGCAAGGAGTTTGCATTAAGCTACGGTCACACCGGGCTTTGTGTGTGCGAAATTCTGTCGTGCTGCGCTGCGAAAAGGGGCGGGATTAAACAAGCTTATTAGACATTAAAAAAGCGAGCGATCGCTCCATGTTTTAAATTTCTGTCCAGAGAGGCCCTGTTTTGATCCTCGATTGGTCTCATGCAGCCAAGTGATGCGATTTCGCAGGTTAGAGTTCACCAAGCTTGAACTTTGCACCGCAGCAACATGCGAAGCTTGACGCATGACCCCGCGTTTCCGGTCTGAAGGAATTCGCATAATTGAACAGTAAGAATGGTTAATAAATCTCTATGAAACAGTCCCTTAAAAGTCATGTCGTGTCTTCAGTTTGGCCCAACCAAATCGCGCTCTTGCACACTTCTGCCAACTGAACCACGCCTGGGCCTGATTGGGAGCACTCACACTTGTCAAACGAACCATAAAATGCACCTGGGCATAGTTTGGATAACCTAGTGAGAGTAAGTCCTCAGTGACCTTTTCTGGTGGAGAAGGTAAAGTAGAGGGCAGAGAGGGGGCTCAGGATGGGTGACTGAGACAGTTGAACAACTGGTTTCCCAGCTGATCTTCTTCTCAGATTATAAAGTTTATTGTTTTAATGCCTGACATTTCTCGTGGTCTTGCCCCGTGGAATTCCATAACAGTTCTCAGGGTCTGATATTATGAGACTTAGTCATCCTTACAAAGCTTATAAGCTTAAAATGAAGGAAAATAAATTTCAGAAATAAAATTGAGATGCAAAAGGGTTCACTGACCTTTGTTTTTTTACTCTGTAGTTCACAAACAGAATCATATATTGCAATTCAATGTTTTTTTTTTCTCCAGATAGAAAAAAAACTGTGAGAAACCATTATAATTATGTGAAATAAAGTCGTAAAGTGTAAACAGTAACAAAAAATTATCAAACTAAATTCATAAAATTCAAAATGTCAAAAAAAAAAAAAAAAAACGGTAATTAAATTACAACATGTGATTGTATGTAGTAAACTGTTTAAAACTCAGAGGACATTTGTTTCTGTGAGATACAAGAGAGACAGCAGAAAGAGAATGTAAAAACAAGTGAATTACCGGGTGGGTGGATAATAAATGAAGCTTTTAAAGTTGTTTAGAGAACAGTTGAATAATTGATGAGCAAACATTAATGTGGGGACGCTTTCTCAGCTGTATCCAATATTCTTTATTGGATCAGTGCAAAAAAAAAATTGCTTTACATTATAATTGTTTGAAATGTACATATAATAAAGTATATTTATTATTACAATAATCCAAGCCAATGGTAATGAACCCTATTAAAACAAAATTTGCCCAGATCTTATTAAGCCTTGCGGGGATCCCTTTAAAACCACTTAGGACTAATGCACATTACTGACTCTGTATCTGTTCCCGGTTTATTATAGAGGGAGTTTATTTATCAGATGCACAGTGACTTAGCACTCAGAATAGGCAATTTTCTGTCCATTATAAAGCATTATTGATAAAATGACAGTGCACTGGTGCCTCCTGAGTACATGTGTGGCTGAGCGAGACAGTGTCAGTAATAGAACATTAGTCTTTATTTCTGCTACATCTTTTCCCTTCTGTCACCGGGCTGAATATAAATCAAAACCCAAAGAAGTGTCCTGTCAAAGCTTGCGGTTAAATTTAGTTCATACCAATGGTGAGATGATGTGCTGACGGTGCTAACAGAAGCAGACTGTCAATGTTTAGGTGGAGCCCAATGAACTGGGGAATTCAATAAAAGACAACGTTGAGAAAGGGCAAAAGTAACTACTCGTCTGCAACTGTATGTACTGAGACTGCGAGAAGTAAATCACTATTTTTTTGTCCCATCAGTCTACTGCCTTCAGCTAGAAGGACACAGTTCCGTTTGGCTGCAATGTTCCTTTATTGAAATGCCAAGCACGAGGAGTTGGGGGAAAATAGTAATTTCTGAAATGAACTGCATTCAATTCAGAGCTACTGTAGCTATTTCAGTTTAATTGGCTGACAGATATAATCCCTCCAGCATGTCCTAGGTCTGTCCCGAGGTCTCTTCCCAGTTGTAAAGGATCCGAACATGTTCACCTGAAGGCAACCCAACTAGACGTCTAAACTACCTCAAGTTTCTCATTGCAATGCAGAGGAGAAGCAGCTGTATTTCAAGTCCCTTTTAAATGTGTGAGCTTTGTACGCTCTCTTAAGGCGTATGCACACAGGACGAGTTTTGATCATGCTTATTGCTTGCATTTTCAGAGATATTTTTCAGCATTCATATCTAAGTGCTTTTCATTGGCAATGAGCAGAGTGAATGTGCAAAATCAGTCCATGATGTTTGATGGTGCTCAAAATGATATTAAGTAAAATCCTTTGAATCATATTTGAAATGCAGTTCCAGCATGCTCGGCTAGACTGTTTTTGTGATAGAGTGCCACCAAATCATGTTTTCCTTTATATTCAGGTCAAGGCAGATGAACAACACTCCAATCCCATTGGTAGACCAGTTTTTGATGCATCAAACCAATAGAATGAGTCTCAAATGTTAGTTTTCTTTAATTAAAAATGACACCTTTGCACCTGGTGTTTTGCATGTCGATTTGGACACTGGCATGGTTTCCTTTTGTTTATTCACAAATCGTTTAACATAGGTGATAAGTGCAAGCAAATATAATCCCATTTCCAGGGTCAGTGCAGATCCCATTGAGAAAACTTATTTTAGTCACTTTCACTACAAAAAGCTAATGACCATAGGTAGAAACTAGCCTGATCTCACGAGGAAATGTAACTATTTATATATTGTCAGAAAATTGACTATTTGTATGGATTCATACAATTTAATTCTTATAAAACTTTAAGCAACATAGGCTTGTTCTGAACACTATATACATTTCTGAAGATTGTCAAGAGGTATGGCTGCATTTTGTCTTTATAGCAAGCGCTACAGGGCGGTATGACGTAGTTCCTCTTTGCGCTAGCAGCTGACTGCTTAACTTTGTGTGGATGGCTTGCCCGCTGTTACCAGTTTGTCCAGTGGCACGCAGTATATGTCCGTGGACTTAAAACGAAGAGAGGAGTTGACTGCGACGACGGGGTCCAAGTCCGGCAAAGAATGGTTCCAGTAAGCAGTTAAAACAAAAACAAAAGGCAAAAAATCAGATAAAAAAGTTAATGACAGGGTGAGAATGTGATAAAATCTGGAAACATGGTAAAAATCAGGGGGCTTTTCTTTTTCTGGACTGCTTTTGAAAACACTATCGGTTGGGTTTAGGGAAGTTGGTGGGTGGGTCAATCTGGGTTTGTTAAAACACTATTGGTTGGGTTTAGGGAAGGAGGTGAGTGGGGGGATTGATTGGTTGATCAGTCAGTCAGTCAATCAGTCGACAGCAGCCTCTGGTGGATTTACGCAAGAAGAGCAGGCACAAATGGCACTCGCAAGAGAAATTTGAGATCTTCAAAAGCGTACACAGCAGCCTCTGGTGGATTCGCGAAAACAAAAACTGCAAAAAAACGTACCTCCTGGTATGTATTTGGTGCTCTCTAGAAATGTATATGGGGATATATTTGTGCCATTTCTGACAGAGAATCATGACCATAAACCACAAATGTAAACACTGAAGGTCACGACCAATGAGACCATCAGGGCAGCCTCTTCTGCAGAAAGCAAAGATGACACCCTAAGGCTCCAAAAACTGAAAACCAAAACTCTCTCAACTGGGTATTTCAAAGAGGTCACACAGGGTCAACCCACAGAACCTGCAGAGAAAATCTCATTTCAATTGCCTGAATCCACTATCTTGTCTTTTTGGTCACAACCCAAAGTTCACAAACATACTATAGGTGAAGGTTGAGACATTGATCGATTGATACATTCAGAGGTTTGCCCTCAGGCTCAGCTCCTTCTTCACCACAACGATCTAGTTCAATGACCACACTACTGTTTTGCCATATAAATTCACCTATCAAGTTCAAGCTCCAAAAAAATGAACAAGATCCCAAGCTACTCCTTCACTTGGGGAGGCAAATCACAACCCAAAAAGAGTCCAGAGGTAGGATTCAAAGATTATAAAATATATGTACATTTATGCAAAAATATTATTTTCAAACATTAGAATTACATAAACACACACAAACATATATACATTTATATATACATATGCATACACAAACACACACACACACACACACACACACACACACACACACACACACACACACACACACACACACACACACACACACACACACACACATACATAACTCTTGTTACAGTTAATAGTGAGTCATTAAATCTTAACTATCTCAGCAGTGTTATAATGCTAACAAAATGATTCCTAAAGGATTCTGAAGCATTACATAAAAAAAAAAAAAAAATAATAATAATCCTATTTTATTATATTTAAAACATATGTATTTTTATGACAACGCAGTGGCGCAGTAGGTAGTGCTGTTGCCTCACAGCAAGAAAGTCGCTGGTTCGAGCCTCGGCTGGGTCAGTTGTCGTTTCTGTGTGGAGTTTGCATGTTCTCCCTGCGTTCGCGTGGGTTTCTTCCGGGTGCTCTGGTTTCCCCCACAGTCCCAAGACATGCGGTACAGGTGAATAGGTAAGGCTAAATTGTACGTAGTGTATGAATGTGAATGAGTGTGAATGGGTGTTTCCCAGAGATGGGTTGCGCCTGGAAGGGCATCCGCTGCGTAAAACATGTGCTGGATAAGTTGGTGGTTCATTGCGCTGTGGCGACCCTGTATTAATAAAGGGACTAAGCCGAAAAGAAAATGAATGAAGGAATGTATTTTTATTTTGTGTGTGTGTGTGTGTGTGTGTGTATGTGTGTGTGTGTGTGTGTGTGTGTGTGTGTGTGTGTGTGTAATTATTGATCTTTAAGATGTAATGTGAAATACAGCTTACAGTATAAGTATTTGCAGTCACAGGAATTCAGCTTAATCGGATCAATTTCAAGTTCAAATAATTTGGTTTGTTGCGTCATATCAAAATGAATTCTCAAGCTTCAGAATGGCACAGAGGGCAGGTGAGGATGGGAGAGGACAGGTGGGAGAGGACATCTCTCACCCTAGGGGAGCCTCTGTTATTCACTGGACCAAAAAAGAAGCAACTGCTTATCAGATACTGAAGCGAAAGAGGCAAAAAAGACTATTAACAAATGGATCTGATATGAAGGCAATTTTCAGTTCATTTAGACAAGAATCATGAAAAAGACCTGAATCACTTGGCAAATAGCAAACTTCTAATCTTTCTTGGCCAAAAAAAATAATAAAATAAAATCCTTTCTGCTTTGTGCCTTTCATTCTCTTTGAAAATATTTCCATAGGCCAATTTCTTATCCAACATTTAAGGCTCTTTTCACATTCCCAGGGAATCAGTCATTAATAAAACATGGGGCAAGATAAGATTATAAGCAAAGAATTACAATTTGCCAAAATGACTAAAACTTGATAAAACATTAAGAGCTATATTAATATTATTTATGACTATATTAGCATATATCCAGTACAAAGATTCAATATCAAGGGTCAGTTGGTTCATATCAAGGGAATTGAAAGATTTGGGGTGGGCAGTGTGACCTTATTAAGCGTAGTATATTTTACGATAACAATATACTTCACAATGTAGTTATTTAAATATGTAGTTATTACAGAAAAATCTACAAAAAAGTTATTGATGACTTGCTGTGGGATATGATTTTATTTTCCCAAATGATGCTTATTTCTGTTAATTAATTATAGCATTTGTGTGACACAGTGACCCTTGAAAATAGTTTTCATTGAGCAGGCACTAGGACCCAGCCTGAAGCTGCTTGTGAGAAATATTGTAAAGAAAAAGAAATAAAAGTGCGGACACTGAATTAAGCTCCATGTGATTGGTGTCAGTCAATAAGTCAATCATTTTTTTATATATTCTGACCAATATGATTGTCAAACATTCATTCATTCATTTTCTTTTCAGCTTAGTCCTTTTATTAATCCGGGGTCGCCACAGCGGAATGAACCGCCAACTTATCCAGCGGATACCCTTCTAGCCGCAACCCATCTCTGGGAAACATCCACACACACTCATTTACACTCAAACACTACGGACAATTTAGCCTGCCCAATTCACCTGTACCGCATGTCTTTGGACTGTGGGGGAAACCAGAGCACCCAGAGGAAACTCACACGAACGCAGGGAGAACATGCAAACTCCACACAGAAACGACAACTGACCCAGCCGAGTCTCGAACCAGCGACCTTCTTGCTGTAAGGCAACAGCACTACCTACTGCGCCACTGCGTCACCATTGTCAAATGGGGGCCTCCTTGGGGAGGCTGTTAGTCAGGAGAGGTTGTGGCAGTACACAAATAACTGTTTAACTTACTGAGAGATATTGTACCTGGATGGAGTTGTTTAGTACACAAACTTGCAGTTTTATTTTGATAATCCAAAACAGCTGAACTAAATCACAGGCAAATGTTCACTTCAGATTGCTCACCTGATATTACTATCAGCTCTTCCCTCAGTCTCATGACGAGCAGCGTCTTGCTCAGTCTTGCTAATTAGCCATGCCCAGTTATTGAAAATTTAAAGGTTGTTTTCAATCACGTGGTTCTGGTAACGTGCGAAATTCAGATGGAAGTTGGGAAATAAAAAAAACTGAATGGGAGACAGAGGAAAGTCTGTATTTTTGCGATTTATACGATATTTCAAAGGAGAGATAAACAGAAAATATACACATGTTTTGCATGATCCTTATATAATGAAGAGAGCTGAGTTTTCTACTGAACTAAAATACATTTGCCTGTCAAGGTGGTAAATACTGTATAAGCAATTACATTACTTGAAAAAATACTACAGCAAATACTATAGTGTTTGGAAGCATACTGTAGATATTTACTTGAATTAAACTATCGTAGTAATTACATTGTTGCTGTGGTACGACACAACTGTAGTAATGAACAAATTATTCAATAGGCTTCAGTTTTCTACATTATAATTATACACCATCACAATACACCAGTTTACACTAAGATTACAGTACTTATTACAGTTGATCTGTTTACTAAACTACAAGAGTTGTACACATTATACACTTTACTATGTGGTTCAAAAACATGTTCATTATAAACTACTATACTATAATTTTCCCTCATGCGGATATCTTCCAGACATCGCGAAATTACAGATGAAAGCATGCTAAAGCGTGGACGCACAGTCTTTATTATTACTTATTTCTTTTTGTAAGGGGGAAAAGTGCTCCACAATAATAACCATCTAGTTTTGTTGAAAGGGTTGCATTTCTTTTTTGCTTGGTCAATGAACTTGCCATCAACAAACATTCACCACGGCTGCACATCTAGATGTTAACGTTAAGGTTGTTTATTCTGCCGAAACGCCAGTAAAGACATGGATTATTGCAAAACAAGATGGAGATTTCATTGCAGCAATTACATGGCAGGGTACGTTAATAATATTCTCCTGGATTTTGTATAAGTGTGTTTGTATCTGATTTTTATATAACACATTAACAAATATAGGCCTAGCTATGTGCATTATAATGTTTGTAATGTTTATTGGTGCTGTCAAATGAATCATTGCGTTAAAAAAAAAGTTTGTACATGGATGTATTAAATAAATGTTTATTACATGCCGCCTTTTCTTCTGTTTTTCAACTTTCCCACCTTTATGAGCAAAAACTTTTGGAAGTCTATAAAAGTTGTTCAGCATTTCTTATTTTGGCCGAAATATATTGATGTTTTGATAGCGATTCCTATGTAGAAGAATCACTTCCTGCCCTCCGCGAGTCATCAAAGACATCATATGGAAACAACCTATTTCGCCCAGCCCTTGGGTCTCAGTTTTATAAAATTATCATATATAAAAATTGTAAATTTGTGTAATTATAGTTAGAATTCTGATTAATATTTTAATCAAAACTCCTATAATGTTCATCATTATCATCATCTGGATTAACATCTGCAACAAAGACTGATCATATGTATTTAATACTGAAGTAAATGTCTTTAAACACTTCATTCAGTACAGGCAGCAGAAATAGTTATTTTTTATATTGCAAATTTGACTTCCAAATATATTTATAGTTATTGTATCTAATTAATTCATTACAAATCAAAATGATACAGTTACTACAAAAAGTCAAGCATATTTTAGTTTTTTCAGTTCATTATAATCACACTGGGTCTAGATTCCCAAAATGACCAAAAAGCTGTATGATATCTGGATGTCAAAATCAAAGTGAAGTCGATTATTTTTGAAAACAAAAACCCATGTTGTGTTCTAATTAAAACAGCTAATGGAACATTAAAATAATATGACACCAGTGTACAACTTTGCATGATGTAAAATGCCTCCTCGTGAGAGTGTATTGACATGCAATAGACCTTTTCATTTAGCAAGGAAGAAAATCCTTGAATAAATGCTAAAAACTCAAACATATTCAGCGAGCAATGTGGAGAGGAGATATTGTGAGAGTCAGAGTACAGAGCATATTTGCAAAAACCTTGGGCCCTCTTATGCTAACACACAGCAAGATACCTTGGTGTGTGTGATGTATTTGTGATAATGGGCTTCAGTGAAGCGAGTGTTTCTCAAAGGGCCTTGTCCTCCACACAAGAGTCTGGGTTCTGCTCATGCAACACTTACAATTTAATCATGAGCCGATGCTACCACTATGATCCTCGCTAATGAGAACGCTGATTATTCAAACAGAATTCAGCAAATAAAACACATGCTGCATACAGAGCCTTAATGAATACAAACACAAGCTGTTAATTCTGTCTCCTACCCTTGTTTGTCTAACAATGTTCAGATCTACGAGACAGATGGAGAAATGCGGGGGTCAGAGTACTCTGTTTGATAAAGCCCTCAGCTCCTAATAAAATATCACAAGAAGCTTTTAAAAATGGATGAAATGCAGCTTTGATCAGTTTTGTGATCTCTTTAAGCTTACATTTTAGTGCGGTTTCAAAACCTAGCGAGCCGCCTTGTTGCCTTCATAGGCAGCTGCTTTGTGTTGCTGACAACTGAAACAGAACCTCATTAGTGAATCTTTTACACACACTAGATAGAAAACAACACAATTATCATATGGTGCATTTAATGCTCAGAATGTGACACTAGACTCGTAATACAGACATAAATATGCATACAGTAGCGTGATAAAATAGCCATCATTTTTGTTTTAAAACTAATTAGTGAGTTACACTTTAATTAGCTAGGGACAATAATTCTAATTAAAGCCTGAGCAGAACTTTTGCACATCTCCTTGCAATACGGTTTTGCTTTCTTGTTGAATACATTTTTGATTGAATCATACAGTCAATGAATCAATGATCCATTAATAAAACAGTCACTTAGTTAATTTTTAAATGCATCAGATCAGCCATCTGAATGAATGATTCACTGAATCACTTAAAACGGAGGTCTTGTCGCCATAAACTGATTTTATTTATCCGTGACCAGCCAATGTGCCAGCACAAAAACATACATATATTAATATTGTTATCAATGACATTAATATATATTTTATTGATATTGTACAATCGTATAGACCTTTTTCATAGAATGCAAAATTACCCATATGCTTTACATGTATGCCTAAGCAGGATGCTTCAAACTTCTGGCAGCTTGATGTGTAGAGTCCCATTTGAACAGCTTCGAAACGATAGTTTTAGGGTGTTTTCACACTGGCACTTCTGGTCTGCACCTATGTTCGTTTGATGTCAGAGTACGGTACGTTTAACTAGTGTGAACGCTGTCTTCTGAGCCGTACTGGAATCAGCCTGAAAGAGGTGGTCTGGGGTACAGTTTGCAAAAACTCTGGTAGTTCACTTCTAATATGAATGCAATCACACCAAATAATGGAAGTGAACCACCGACTGTACAACAAACTTTAGTTTTCAAAACGTTCATTCATGTGTGCATATCAGTGTATCGCCTACCTTGGCGACAAACAGGACTGACTCAGTGCAAACAGTCTGAGAAAATGTCTGCTTGTCTCCACCAAAAACTACTGATGTTCTGAACAGTTTAAATATTTTTGCGGCAGATAGACGCAAGTGGCTCTCTGTATATTGGTTTTGGTAATAAAACCGAAAGATTCAGTAAAAGCAGAATGACCGTAATATGCATACATCTCCATTTTGCCGTTTTGCTTGTGTGGCCGTCACCTAACAACAGCTGTACCCAAACCAGCAGCTTCATGACATAAGCGTACTGGGGTTCAGAAGGAAAAAAGACGGTGTGAACACAAACCAGCTGAGAAGTTGGCAGGGGGGACAATCGAACTTGGGTTCAGTCCAGGCAACTGAACCAAGTGTGAAAGCACCCTTAATCTATTTTACTTGCCCTTAACATCTTTAAACTAATACTGCTGTCAAACAGTACCACCTCCTCGACTGATTATTTCAAAAATGCAGTCTAATGGGAATGAAAACAACAGCTGTGAGGCATTTACTCTTACCGTAAGACAGCATCTTGCGCAATTTAAATGGAGCCTCGTCATCGCTAAAGCCAAAATGTTCTCTTTTTTTTTCAATATATAACCAACCCAAAGAAATGCAATTCACCAAAATGTTTGACACAGTCTTGTACTGTCCCACTAACACATTGATTAAAAGAGTGGCACAAAGTGAAAATAAAGTGGCATTTTGAAATGACAGAAAAACACATGGTAAATACTACACAACACAAACTAACTAAATAAAACATAAACGGCTCGCGATTCAACATGCAACATGCAAATCAGCCAGCATAGTGTCCAGTAAAATACTTTTATTTGGTAATTTTTGGAAATTGCATGGCTTACATACCTGTTAATTTTCATGCCAGTAATATGGTTTGTTCTATAATGCAGTGAAATATTGTGTGTGATGTGTGTGTCTTTGATGACAGGTCAGGAACACTGACGCTGCATTTCAACATCTGATCTGATGGTAGACACTGAATTATGAGAAAGTTTTTTTCTCGTGCACTTGAACTGCATCTGACAGAAGTATAACAGCTTTAACACACATCTTTCAAAGTAAATTTGTGCATCGCAAAAACCGCCACTCCAAACATTAATTCCAGTTTAGAATCGCTGTAAAGTTCTAAGCATCCTACCGGAAGACAAAGAAAAAGAAGAAAAAGGTCTATGATACTTCAACACAATCACTAGCTCTCTCATGAATCATCTCATCTGTTTAATGTTGACTTCAACTGTTTTCTTCTTGGATTATTTAATCATTGCACTGCATTGTGGGAGTATTTAAAATATTCATTTTTAATATGACACTGTGAGGGTGGATAAATTATTTGCCTTTTTTAAAATGATCAAAAGGTGAAATACAGATGAAAAATCCCCAAAGACATCCCAAATGCCACAAACAAAGCACATGCGTTGTTTCTCACATGATCTATTAAGACATTTCTCTCCTCAGACAGACTTAAAATGTATGGCAGAGGAGACCAGAGAGCCTTACGATGCATTATTATTTTTCACTAATGTCACTATGCCTATAAAAGTGCATTCTTTTAAGAGACATATTTAAGATATTTTGTTGTGAGTTTCAGTACAGTCTTATGTCAATATTAAAGGCTGTGCTTCAAGACAGACGATTTGTCTTGATTTGAGATGTTTGTGTACTGAATAATATGTATAATATAAATAAGAAAAAAGAAAGAAAGAAAGAAAGAAAGAAAGAAAGAAAGAAAGAAAGAAAGAACGAAAAAGAAAGAAAGAAAGAAATTTTAAAATAACTTTATTATAAGATTACTAAAACTCCACATCAATTTAAAAAATAATTAAAACATTTGTGAAGTTCGTCATCAACAACAGAACAAAATCCACCTTTAGTACACCAAATATTCTTAAAATATTGTCAACAACATGTAACAAAGAAAGAAAAAAATGGTTTGAAAGGTGTGGTGAATAAAAACAAACAAAAGCAAAGACAGTTCACAATGAGATTAAAGGCATAGTTCACCCCCAAAAAATATAATTTACACACCCTAAAATACACAACATTTTTTGGTTGAACTATCTCTAAGGAAATTTGAAAGAAAGAGAGGTACAAAGGAAAGAAGGTTACCACAGAAAATCAGAAATGAAAAAGGTTACTAAACAAAAAGTTACAAAATTAAGAAAGAAAGAAAGAAAGAAAGAAAGAAAGAAAGAAAGAAAGAAACCAACCAACCAACCAACCAACCAACCAACCAACCAACCAACAAACAAACAAACAAACACAAACAAACAAACAAACAATCAAAAAGCAGTTTTAAAAAGAAGAGTGGAAGGAAACAAACATATACAATGATAGTTCTGAAAGGGATTAAAGGGATAGTTCATCTGAAACATTTAATTTAAACATATTTAAATGGTTGCAAACCTTTGGAAGTTTCTTTTTTTCTGGTGAACACAAAAGAAGATATTTTGAAGAATGTTGGAAACCGGTAACATCCATAGTACGAAAAAACAAATACTATGAAAGTGAATGGTTACCGGTTTGTAGCTTTATTCAAAATATCTACTTGTGTGTTCACCAGATGAAAGAAACTCATTGGGGATTAGGTCAAATGGAGGGTAACGGACTTTCA
The DNA here is from genome assembly GCF_903798145.1 of Danio aesculapii. Classification (NCBI taxonomy): domain Eukaryota; kingdom Metazoa; phylum Chordata; class Actinopteri; order Cypriniformes; family Danionidae; genus Danio; species Danio aesculapii. Next base: position 29,879,199 of record NC_079455.1, on the reverse strand, counting down.
TTACAACAGAATGTTAGAAATTAAAGAAATTTACAAAACAAAGTTAAGAAATTACAAAAGGAATAAAGCACAAAAAACAAAGAGCAATTTTTAAAGGAAGATTGGAAGGAAACAAACAAACATGTACAAGGACAGTTGTGAAATTAAAGGCATAGTTCACCAAAATTTTTTATTTTAATTTATTTGTATTTTTTTATTATATTTTATTAAATATTTTTTTCTTTTGGTGAACACAAAAAGATAATATATTTGACTGGTACAGTAACTATAGACAGCCATAGTAGGGGGAAAATACACTGAAAAAAAGATTTAGCAAAATTGTAGCAAAAAATTGCAAACAAATTGTTTACAACCACTTTACAACCACACAAAATCTAAGATTAAATCTAAGAAATCATCTTTGAATCAGTTTTTCAGTGGACTATGAATGTCAATGGTTACCGGTTTTCTGCTTTATTCAAAATATTTACTTCTGTTCACCAGAAAAAAGAAATTCAATTGGGTTTAAATTGAATGGAGGATAAGTAAGTGATGACCAGTGATAGAAAGAGTACTGAAAAATTATACTCAAGTAAAAGTACCATTACTTACCCAAAAATGTGCAAGTAGAGTAAAATCTGTTGTAGATATTACCCAAAGTACTAGTAAAGTAGCCCTTTTAAAAGTACTCAAGTGGATTAGTGAGTATTACGCTGTAAAAAGCTGATGCGTTTACATGCAATTTGTGTGTGTGTGCGTGTGTAAATAAACAATTGTCATCTTCTCATCAGTACCATGCATCTAAACAGTCTTTTGAACTGGACTGAAAGATTTTGGACATCTTCTTGGACACATTTAATGCTTTCAAATGGTTTGCTGCACTTATAAAGTACCCATGTCTTGAGGTTGTTCAGTATGATGTGATTAGCTTTCCATGTGCGATTTGATTGGACAGGAATCTCATGACTGATTTTTCTACTCAGCCAATCCCCACGGAGTAGTTACTGCAGGTTGAAGAAAAGTAGTGGAGTAAAAATGTACTCAAGGGAAAGTGAAAGTACACATTTTTAAAACTACTTAGTAAATTACAATTCCTGAGAATTGTAGGAATTACAGTGATTTGAGTACGTGTAATTTGTTACTTTACCCCAGTGGTGATGACAAAATCTTAATTTTTGGGTGAACGATCCCTTTAAGGAAAGTTATGAAGAAAGTAAGTAACAAAAGAAAGAAGGTTATGACAGAAAATTAGAAATGAAAGAAAGTTACAATGGAAAAAAAAAAAGAAATGTAATTAAGTCTGTCTAAAATTAAGTGGTTTATTAAAAATTTCCCATATGGTGCATTAGTTTACTAAGAGCTCTGAAATCAGTCAGTGTGGACTACTGATGAATTATGCTGGCTTCATTAAGTGTAATATTTCCAGATTTATTCAAGTGTACGTCAACATTTTTACTCACAAATATTTCCCAGGCTGCAGCAGCAATTAATTATTACTACACATTTCGGTGTGTCTTTATTTTCTGCCAACTGTTCTTTACCATGGAAAATGTCAGTCTTATCATATCTGCCTCAGTCCCAGGAGTAAATATGTAAACTTCACACCTGGGTTGAAAATCAAATAGCGTCAGTAAATGAGCTGCAATGATGATTAATCTTTTCTTCTTGGCACGCTCAACCATAAGCCATCCAGACTGCTCCGGATCAGCAAGAGCCCACACTCAAGGAGACTTTCCAGAACATTCTGGTTAATATTGGACATGGAGATGATGGTTGAATGATCTAAGGCATGCAGGCAAACAAATTAAGAGTGCTCAGGAAACAGCAGGATTTTAACTGCTACTAATTTTGATGAATTATGAACGCGGTGTGCCTTTAAATGGGCCAGCTGTAAGAGCAAGGAACAGATGGCTTGTGACAAACTAAATGCACGACTTTGGACGGTTTAGTATGAGGAGCGCAGATTAACCTGCAGCATGTGAAACCCCTCAGACTTCTTAATGTTATTTAGGAACGCTTGTGCTTGACATATTAGTGCCAGGAATATAGGAATCAAGCATTTGTAAAGAAAAATTCCATACCACTATATGTTGTGGCTTATTCATGCAGACAGCAGGAAGTCATCGCAACAAAAGGACATTTTTATTAACTTCCAATATGTGTTCTGTCTGCCCTTAAATTTCTAATGTAAATATGTTGTGAATCACTAGATAGAAAAGGATAAAATGCTGATAGCTTTATCTCACAAGGAAAAATGTGGCTAATTTGTACAAATTCATACAGTTTTTATTTTGTACAGTTTTTATTTTGTGTTATTTTTGTTTTATTTTGTAAAAATTATCATTTTTAAAATGTACAAATGATATCATACACATTTATAAGAAAGCCATTAATCAAAAAGTTATGAATTGCCATGAGATTGCATTGGAATGTCACATATTTTGGATAATTAACTCAAAAAGTAGCGCTATACATCTAATCAAATGGCTATGCTGACTACTTTCTGCGAGAATTAAATAGCACAATTCGAATATATTCTAAATATTTCACAAAAATTCAGTTTTTTAATCAAATAAACTCTTTCTGCACAGAGGAGACTTTTATAGTAATTATACATTTTAAAGAACTATCTAATCTAAAGCTCTGGTGCATGATGGCTGTGGTGTTTAGAAGAAAAGATGTACTGAAATATTAGAATGTAAGCAATGTTTTTAAGAATATTATGTTTATGTTATACATCATTGATTAAAAACATGTCCTTAAAGATCAAACTTGAACAAAACATAGAAGGTAAAAAAGAAAGAAATATGGTGCATACCACATTATTTTGTCACCTGACTTATTCATGCAGATAGCAGGAAGCTATCACAAAAGGAAGTTTTATTAACTTCCAATATGTGTTCTGTCTGCCCTTAAATTTCCAATGTAAATATGTTGTGAATCACTAGATAGAATAGGATAAAATGCTGATAGCTTGATCTCACAAGGAAAAATGTGGCTAATTTGTACGAATTCATACAGTTTTTATTTTGTACAAAAATTACCATTTTTAAAACGTACAAATGATATCATACACATTTATAAGAAAGCCATTAATCAAAAAGTTATGAATTGCCATGAGATTGCATTGGAATGTCACATATTTTGGATAATTAACTCAAAAGTAGTGCTATACATCTAATCAAATGGCTATGCTGACTACTTTCTGCGAGAATTAAATAGCAAAATTTGAATATAATCTAAATATTTCACAAAAATTAAGTTTTTTAATCAAATAAACTCTTTCTGCACAGAGGAGACTTTTATAGTAATTATACATTTTAAAGAACTATCTAATCTAAAGCTCTGGTGCATGATGGCTGTGGTGTTTAGAAGAAAAGATGTACTGAAATATTAGAATGTAAGCAATGTTATAATTTTATATAATAGAAATATAATATAAAATATAATAATATTATGTTTATGTTATACATCATTGATTAAAAAACATGTCCTTAAAGATTAAACTTGAACAAAACATAGAAGGTAAAAAAAGAAAAAAATATGGTGCACACCACATAATTTTGTCCCCTGACTTATTCATGCAGATAGCAGGAAGCTATCACAAAAGGAAGTTTTATTAACTTCCGATGTGTGTTCTGTCTACCCTTAAATTTCCAATGTAAATATGTTGTGAACCACTGCTTCATTATAATAAATTCATAAAAACACACACAGCTGCTGCTTATATTGTATTCTGGTCAGCATGTTAAATGTCTGAGTCAACTTTTATACAGATGCTTTTATGCTTTACTTCAAAGAACACTCGATCCATGCATACCGCATGACTATCTACAGAGAAAAGGAGGTTTACTGTTGTGGTTCACTCTTGTGTGCGTGTATGTCTTGAGGGGTTACTGCTATTTCAAATTGTAATGGTGCTACACCATTTATCCTTCTTTTCAAGAGACCTGTCAGCAAAACATGGCATGATGCCAGTCTTCGGTATGCTTATTTCTTATCTATATATTCCTCCTGCCATACTTAATTTGCATAAATATACATCTAGACTTCAAATAAACCTTTTTCACATATCTTGGGGCGTTTGAAAAAAAGATATCTGTTTCAATGCAGGTCTCGTAGCTCTTGAGAAACTCCTCTTTTAAATGGAGTGTTGTTTGTGTGAAGTAAAATAGAGTTTTCAATCTGCTAATGCTAATATTTGTGCCATATAGCCTGTGCAATAAGTTTTGGTATCCACAAATATGATTGTCTGGAGACTCCCATGGACACAGATTCATATTTGTGTATACCAGAAATTATTGCACAGGCTATATGGCACAAATATTAGCATTAGTTCTTAATATTAGCATATTGTTCTTTATCACAGAAGTAAACTTTTTTCCATGGATGTGGAGACGTACAATTCATTCTACCTTATATTTGTGGCATATATCCTGCGCAATAGTTTCTGGTATACACAAATATGATTGGCTGAAGACTTCTTGATAAATCTGTATCCATGTTGTTCTTCATCAGAAAAGTAAACTTATTTCCATAGATGTGGAGATGTAGAATTTATTAGCAGTCTACCCTATATGTGCTGTATTTACTGTTGCTTGGTAAAACTTTGTGGTCAAATCCAATCATTACATTAAGAATCTGGCCCGTTTCTACTAAGCAGTGCAGTACTGTTTGGTGTACTACTGTACAGTAAGCATTAATTTTCATTTTCACTGTCAGAAGTACCAAAATATTGAATCATACCAGTCTGGTCTGAGTCGTCATGCACCTTTTCACATTGGTCCACCTCTGAAAACTCTGCGAGCCAATCAGAATACCCAGATTTTTAGAAGGATAGTGGACAGCAAATAAAAACAGATAGGGGAGAAGGGAACAACAAAGCAACACCCTCAGGCACATACAGTAACAGTACCACACCACTTTGTTTGGGTAATTAGTACAACAGCACGCCGACAGGGTGGAGCCAGACCGCTATTGGTTTACAGAGAATTACCACTTGTGCATGCAACAAGCCAGGGAAACAACAACACAAGAACTGCCATTTTAAACAAGGTTAAAACATTTTTTTTTTTTTTTGCTTCACTTTCATCAATTGCTAAATTTTGTTCCTTGCCACTGTCACCACTGGCTTATCTGGTTTGGGACTTGTGGAGCTGTGCATTGTTAGATTTGATCTTCAGTGTTGGAGCTTTTTATTTATATTACACTGAACTGAACTAAATTGAACTTCAACTCTGACTGAAGCAGTTTTAATTTACTATAACTTCTATGTTAAAAGGCCATGAAACCCCCCTGTCTCAGCAGGGTGTTATCACACCTCTAGTTTGAAAAAAGTCCGGAAAGTGTCCAGCTTAGTTTAGGTTGGAGTGTTGAGTGGCGAAAGAGGGAATGGTTTGCATGAAAAGTGGATCTTATTACATGCAGCTGATTTTCACAGCGGCAACACAAACACATATGCAGGGGAGATAGACAGTGATTTGAGAGCTGTGTGAAAGTCAAGGATTTTCAGTCTATAATATTGTATTGATGTTACTGTAAGCTGAGTAACTAAATCATTTTGACTAAGGTATCTCTTCAAAAACTGAAAGAGTACTGCTGATGATATTAACTTTGCCATCTGAATGAACATAAACACAGAACACTGATCACACACTTACCAAATCCATAGAGACAGGACATTCAAAACCAACTGGAACCTGGTAATTTTTGTTTTCATCTTGTGGCAAACAGTCACATGTGAAGAAGTAAGAACATGATTTGATGTATGTTCTCTATTGTTGTCTACAGGACTGTTTACATTGTGTCTAAATGTGTGGAAAGCACCAGGGGTGGAGTTTCCTCAAACCATGTGCGCATGCTGGCTTTTTACTTTCAGTTGATTGCTTCTGTCTGGCATACAACACATTTAGCAAGCAAGGGTATTGTTGGCAATGGAAACACAAGCCTGACAGGGTGACCTCTACCAAACAGTAATGTACTGAACCATACTTCTCATTACTTGTACACAATTTTCACTCAAATATTGCTAATGTTATTGTTGTAGTGTGTCACATGTTTACTGTCTAACCCTTTTAGATGCAATTTGACAATTATGTCAATTTATGCACTTTGTCAATCCATTATTACAACACTGAGTGCAAAGATTATGCAAATGACTCAGTTTTTCAGGAATTCTTTTATTTTTGCATGCAAGTTAGTGGACTCAAAGTTTGAATCAACGTTCTAAGTTGATTTAATATGGTTCTGTATAGATTTGACTGTTTGGTGAGGGTTTTTATTTAAGTAGCGATGCTTTGATCTGATTTTCGCCTATTCACATACTCCATTAAAGCAGGGAAATTAAATGCAGCACTCTTTATTACAGTTTCCTGCTGGCAAAGCACAAAATAAAATAAGCCAGTTTGAATGATCATAGATTTATTCACAACTCTGTTTTATTTATTTGAACTTCTTGGTAAAATGTTTGACCCTATCATACACCCAGCTCAGACTCAAGACACGTCTTGTGTTTAGCTTGATTTGTTGCTATTTTCAGACCAGCGCAAGCCTAATTTTCATGTTTTGCATCACATTGTTTAAATAGCAATTGTTGGTGCGTTGCTATTTTAAAGGAATTGAAATAGACCACACCATTGACCAAATAAAAGCTGGTCTAAAGCGCAGAGCACGTTAGTTTTGCACAGGTTCAAACCCTTAATACACACAGGATTTACAGCAATACACAAATAACTTTACATATAAAAAACTAAAGGATTAAAATGTTACAAAAATTATTATTTACTACATAGATATAAAAACACTGCCCCATGCCTTCTTTATGTCCAGGGGGGCTTTTTTCAGTTAATTCATGATAGTTTGCATTTTTATTATAACATTAGTATTATTAGCAGTATTATTTATTATATACAAATTTATATATGCTTTAATAAAAACTAGTTTAAATTTGTCCAACTGTCTGTTTTTTGGAGACATTTGCATCACCATATGGTGCAAAAAAAATAGGACGTGTGAAAGTAAATGAGTGAAGTAAAGAGTAAAAGTAAAGAGAAAGTAAAGAAGCCAAATGGAGGAGGCTCATTCTTTATCCACGCACACATGATGCTCTATTTTAACGATCTATAGGCACAAAGTCCAAAGCGTAGGGCGCAAAAGCATTAAAAGCGTTCACGAATCCACTTTTGCTATTTTAAGGATGGAAAAATACTCTCTGCGCCACGGCGCATGGTCTAACAGCGTTGTGCTTATTCTCTTAATGAGTCATGGGTAGGGCCAGGCGGAATCTGTGTTTTTTGCTTTTTCTACACAAAATTTTGTGCAAAATCTGCGGACTTATGCGGAATGATTTTGGGAGTATGATAACTAAAACCTTAATATATAAACTAAAAAGTAATACATTTTAACTTGTATTTAATGTTTACAAAGCAAATCCAATTAGATCCACTTTATTTGGTAAACAAAGCAAGTCTTCTATATATCTACTAAAAGACTGAAAATATTACTTTACAAATTTTATTGTGAATAAAATATATTAACATTTTCATGTTAGTCAATAATTATACTGAAATTTATTAAAAAACTAAAATATACATTTACACACATTTACACAAGTAATAAAAAAAAAAATAAACAAAATCAATGATGGGCTAAAAATCTGCGGAAGATTATGTGTGGGCCTAGTTATGGGTGTGTTTTATGAACAAACCAAGCAGAGTCTCATCTCCCATTCGCTTTAACAGTCAGTTGCGGTGCGCCATGGCGTATTTGCTATTTAAATGGTGGACTTTGGAAAAAAGTCTGAATGCTTCACAAGTGAGAAAACAGTTAAACAGCATCTGCAGAGAGAGGATAAAGAACGAGCCTCCACCAATCAGCCTTTACTTTCAGTTTCACTTTCTCTCTTTCGTGGATAAGGAAATGTGTTGTACGCACAGACATCCATACGCCTACATAATTAATTTTGTTTGTTAAGCGCAAAGATTGGTTTCAAAAATATTTCTAAATTCAGTTCTAATTCCAGCAAACAAATAATTGAACAATGGTAAAGAACTGTGGTAAAAACTGAGTTCTATGCAAACACACATTCTATGCCCCATATGGTCCAAAACCTGACCGGTGGACAAATCTACGATTGTTTTTAATAAAACAAATTTAAATATGCATATAATAAATACTACTACAACTAATAATAACATTATACAAAAGAAAATTGTCATAAATAAACTAAAAAAAAAGCCACCCGAGATAGAGAAGGTATGAAGGCAGTTAAGCAACGTGTAAGCGAGTCCGTCTTAAAATACCAAAAGTGGATTCAGACACGCCCTTATTGCTTTTACTCCATGCACTTTAGACTTTGAGCCTAGATCGTTAAAATAGAGCCTTAAATGTTAGATTGTTTACTGCATTTCAGAACTTATCTACTATTGGTCAGACACAAGTTCCATCCCCAAACGCAATCTCAAGGTTTATGCAACAACAACAGAACAAAGTCTGAATTTCAAATATAGCTGCATGTGCACATTTTCTTTCTTTTATATTCATCTGGCCATTTGGGAACTTGATGACCTCTTCCTCCCATTTTAGAAGTTGTCTTTAATTTCACAGCCTCTCTGCTTTATTCATTTATTTAAATAACACATGTGCTGATAGTAATTCTGGATCTCTTACCCATGAAATTGGGCAATAAGCCTCTCCCTGGGTGATACACATTCTGAACTCAACTGCTGTATATGTGAGTAAGTTCGTGTTTTATACAAAGTCACTATAAGCAAAACTAAAGAAATACAGAAAAATAAATGATCTTAGATAGTGTAATGGAGCAGAGAGCAACCTACTCAGATTCAGCTTCCCTTAAATATTTAGTCCTAAGGCCTTTACCAGTTGAGAAATGTCTAGACAATTAAAAATTTATGTGGATTTTATGCGAAAATTACTCCTTTCTTGCTCTGGTTTTGAATCAGTGTATTAGTGTAAATGGAACTGAATTACAGGCTAATGCAATAGGGTGATGTTTTACCACAAAGAATGCTGTTTATTTCATTACAGTGCAGGCACAGAATGATTTCTTTTAAGAAAGGATTGCTAAGAAGGGGGTTAATGCAAATTGGCCATTTTAAAAGTTTATTTCGGCAATAATTAATCCAGAGTAGACTATTTTCTTGTGTTCTATATATGCTGTTAGGCTTTAAAACATTAAGCTAATACTATATATATATAGATATAGATATATAGTGTAATAGTATTAATAGTATAATATACAGAGTTCTACCAGTAGCATGACAAGGGGAAAAAGCAAAAATGGAATTGTTTAGGCACTGTGCTCATTGAGATACTTAAACCTGGTCACTGTGTATGATAGATTTTATAATCACGATTAAAATACGATTTATAATCATTGCATTGGCACATGATAGCAATCCTTTCAGTTAAAACACATGATGTGAACAAGATCATATACTCCAGAGCAATTTTAGTGGCTTTAAGTAACCTAGAAAAACTGCAGAGGAGTCCCACTTATTACTGTTTGGCACTGGCCTAAGATAAGATAAGATGCATCAGCTAGATGATATTCCAATGAGCAAATCATATGCATGTCTTTCGCATCATGATTTTCATAGGCGAAAAAAATGGTTTCATCCTGACTAAGGTCTATGAAGCTTCTTTTTGCACTCTGTTAATTCGCTCTTCATCAGTCAGACTGATTTGTCCCTGAGGCCTTGTAGAATTGGGCGAATAAGTCACCAGAGCAGCCTGTAATGCATTCTATTAATTACTAAGATTCATGGGGGAAATGAATGGGGAAAACAAGAAAAAGGGGGCTTGCTGGTCTTTTTCAATTAGATTGTTTCTCTCCTCCGGAAAATTGAGTGCTTGATTTACACAAATGAAAGGCAACAAACAAATTATTAGATTTTTCCCCTCTCCTTTCACTGTGTGAGCTGCATAATCCAACACGGGTTTCATTACAAGTAATAGAAGACATTTGTAACTGAAATTCATTTTGGAAACAAAACAAAAGGCAATGTTAGCAATGAAATCATGAGACTATTTGTTCAATAAATACAAAGAATAGTCAATTTCTCTTGCATCAGGATCATGGGTCGAGTGTGCAGAAAATGGCAAGTACCCTATCTGAGCACAATAAAACAAGCCCAATGTACTTGGAGTACATTGACAGTAAGGGCCAATGATGTAGTAAAAAAATGATAATGGCAACAAAAAACATGCCTTTGCACATATGATCTTGTAGTCTGACATTGGTTGTCAATAATGTCTACAGTTTTACCATAGACTGTAAAAGATGTAGTATTCGTGACGTCACACATAGGTTTCTGAAGAACGCAAAAGAAGCTACAAGTAGGCGTGGTCATCACACCAACTGGGGGTTACCAAACAAGGGCAAAAAGGTGGAGCATGAGCGGAGCTACAGACACCTGCTAGCATTTTGCCTAGACTGGCTTTTCTTTGGGAGAATACTTCATTACCTGCGACTTGTTTGTGTTCTGACCACATGTGCTTGGTTATACACTATATCAATAAAGTGTTTAGTCTTTTAAAAACACTGTTGCAACACATTGAGCCACTAAACATTGTTCTTATTACATTTTTCTACAGGAGGAAAACGCAAATTAGTTCCAAATTCTTCAGATATATTCTGTGTAAGTAAATGCAAGGCTATTGATGAAGTCCAGGCATAACACTGTATGACAATGTTTCAGATGACTGTTCTATAGCCTACAGCTAATCAATCTTTCAGATTCTGGAGTGCTTTACAGGACTAAAGATAATTAAAAAATAATAAATTATCCTAAATTAAACAAAAACATTTATAGAGATGGTATATGTATATAATTTCACTCACCTGGGAAATGGAGGACTCTTGAAGGGTTTGTGAGCACAATTACATGCACACAGCATGCCATATTATCTGGTAATTGCCAGAAATAATTCCAAAAGGCAAATGACTGTGTAAGGCCACATAAAACAAAACAAAAATACGATGTATATGCCGAGTTCAGCAACTAATCAGCCGGAATCAGCTTAGGTGAAGTGACGGCGACCAGCAAGACCTAGCTGTCAGTTAAGTGGCCACGCCCTTAATTATGCAGACTTAATATAACCTAATATAAATGAAATGGATGAGTTATAATAAAATTCACCCCCTCACAGTTGTCATGAAGGGAAATATTAGCTATATGAAACAAAATCTTTCTTTGAACCAGGCTGTAAACACCTTTTTTTCTGCTGTAAAGTTGGCCATTTTAACAGTGGACTCAATAGAAATGTGCTCTATTATGGAGCCAGGCCTAGCGGAATTTGATGAATTGCAGTTTCAGTTACTTTCGTATTTGCTTCACGAGGGTGAGCAAGAGGTTGCCGCTTGAGTAATACATGCATGACAACGTCGTTTTCATGCTTTCATATTTCTGTAGTTTAAACAAAGACAATAAAAAGGTATTGTTTCTAAAAACTTCCACTTTTGAAACTTAATTTCTTTTGCATTTGCAGTCCTCCAAAACCCAGATGTTGTGCAAACGCAACCAAATGATTCAACCCAGGCTCACTGGACATATGTGTCTCAGCCTACATTTTTGCAAAACATAAAATCTGATTACAAATAATAAACACAGCTTAGTTGTTTTCTGGTAATTCTGTGTTGTTGTGCAGTGCAAAGAAATGCATAAAAATAATCCTTTATTCAGCGATAATATGCTCATGTATATATCATGAAAATGAATTGGCAAGTGAAAGTTATTGGCGTCATACTGCATTGTAGCAATGATTTTACCAATACACTGAAGTTAAACATTTGTTTAAGAACATTTCTGTCTTGAGAGACTGTGTTGAATTAAATCACAGCAAAGATAGAAAGAAAAAGCAAAAGCAGAATTTTACCAATACCACACATGTAATGCTAATTGATTGTGACCTCGAAGCACCAAAAATAAGTGGCAAAAACATGTTGATAATGGAATGATGCCAGAAGAATAGCATGACTATTGTACATTATATGTGATCTCTCAGTATCATCTCAGTGCTTAGCAAATTTTAGGCATTCCTTGTAAGATGATGTCATCAATTTCAGGATTTTCTTTATGAAACTTATGCCGAGTTCAGACTGCATGATTTTCATAGTCATGTCACAGATGTTTTCACACTGCATGACTATCTGGGGTAGCGTTTCGTTGCTGCTTTGTTTACACTGCAAAATGGATCAGCGACAGGGGGTTTCACACTGCATGACTTTACAATAGGAAAGAAAAAAAATAAATAAATCGCTGACAACTACAACTCACAACCAAACACGGCAACAACTCAAGGTCACAGTATGTATTTTGTTATTAACTGCACAATGAGAAAGAAGCCTTTAGTGGGGTAGAAAATATAATTATTTTACTCACCTGAAGTCTTTTTTCTTTTTCTACCTGGCTGTGTTATTGCTCAGATGACACATCACACAGACACAGATGCTCCTGCCAAATTTCCACTAGTTTTTCCTTGATTTCTTGGGTCCAAATAGACTGAGAAGATGCACTTAACTTCTCCCCTAACCTCCTGCTGACCTGCAGATACTCATACTAGTGAATGCTGCTCTCTCATTGGCTGTAGATAATCACGGTGTTATTTTCAATCAGAACACATTTCACTGTTTTAATTCACTATAATCTTCTATGTGAAGCTGCTTTGACACAATCTGCATTGTAAAAGCGCTTTACAAATAAAGATGAATTGAATTGAATTGAATTGATGAATTGAATTTCACATGATTTGAATCACAGACAGGTCCAGATATTTAGCATGCCAAATATCTCAAGGGTGTCAGCGACTCATCTGCGATTTTCTCAGATCACCCCTTTGATAGTTCACACTGTGTGATTGTTACTTGCGTGAACGAGCAACGATTTGCTTCTGATACAGGCATTTATCTGCGATTTCTCAAAACCAGTCAGCGAGTCAATATCAGGGCTAAAATTATGCAGTCTGAACTTGGCATTAGTGAAAACATTTGGAGAAAGTGATTGAAATTAGAATTATGTTTCCAAATTAATTGTAATTAATGTACAACTATATCAATATATACCCATGAAGTGATTTTTTTTTCAGTTGACTCACTTTACCATTTTAAAGTCAGAACAATCAAGCATGATCTCATGAGGAAATGTAACTATTTTACGTTTTGTCTGTTTAGTGGCTAATGTGTGATTTTTAAAAGGAGGCATGATACCCAAGCCCACCCATAGCGTACTGTTCAACCACAATCAGAACTTTCTGAGACCTCGCAAAAGAGTATATTTTGTTGAAATGAATCAAGGCTAAAGTAATTCCAGGTTACATACTGTATGTACGGACAAAGTTTAAGGTCCACAGAGGAAGTAATTTAAGAAAAGTAAAAATCTCCTTGACCGACACTTTTTCAAGTTTGAAGTTAAGGGCAAAACTGTGAACTCATTTGTTCAGTAGCTTTTCCCAGTGGAGGAATCTTCTCTTATGCTTTAAGCATAACATTAAAAACATCTATGTCCTACATTAATAGGCAATTACCACTGTAGGTCAACCTCATTTATCAGCTTTATGGTAATAGCATTCAATGGCATGTCCACCTGCTTCATATTTCAGAAAGACAGTAAAAGTGCAGATTTTCAAGCACATATTAAATCAGACTGTTGACTCTAACCCTTTATAGTTAAATCTCTATGTGGACTTTAAGCATTGAAGGCTTTACTGCAATTTCACGTTGTAGCAGTCAAGTAGAGAGGCCTGTTAGTTTCCATGACACCCAAATTTGTAGACTCAGAAATTCTTAAATTGTTGTTTGTTCAATCCAAAAAGCTGTTCAAAGACAAGTGGCATGTTCCAGTTTTTTTGGTCTTTGCCCTCAGTTTGCTCTGCCCTGTTGCAGGTCTGCTGTTACTGTATTATTTTTACTCATTAAAATTTTTCCAAGTGTCAAGGACAAACTTGTTATTGATTGCTCCAGCACATGCCGTTGCTGCTGTGAGAGAGGAATGATGTTCAGTGGTTAGTTACATAATACCGAACTTCAAAACACTTTAATAAAATTACACAATCTTAGCTGACAGCTTTTTCATCACAGCGGACAGAAACTCATTTTAGAGAGACAGATGGGATATTAGCTCATGGTAAACAGAGGCTAGGAGGATGTTTCATAAAAAGGTAATAAACGTGTGTCATAGGCAAAGATAAACAGGTCACATACTGCATAGTAGATGAAGCAAACATGAACATCATATAGGCTGATACGGCAGCAATTTAAAATACAATTCATGATTTATTACAGACTCTACTGGAGGTATAACAATGGTCTGCAGACACTGAAACTGATTCAGTCCAGAACAGATCTGAGAAACTGAAACCATTGCATTTAAAGCAAGTTTCTTTCCTAGAATAAACACCCATATAGTCGTAGTTCCAGGCCAGTGACATTATTTACAACCAACATAGGCTAATTCTGAAAACGTCCCCCTATATACATTTCTGGAGATCGCAAATGTAGCCATAAGTACGTATAGCTGCATTTCATGTTTAAAACAAACGATACGGGGCGGTATGATGCAATTTTCGTGCTTACCAGCTGACCGCTTACCTCCATATGGACGGCTTTCGCACTGTTATCAGTTTGTCCAGTAGCATCAGTGGACTTGAGACGCAGAGAGGAGGTAACCACAATGACAGGGTTCAAGTCTGGCAAATAATTGTTTTAGAAAGCACGTAAGACAAAAACAGAAGCCAAAAAATAAAATAAACATGTAAAAAATAATAATAATAAAAAAAGAGCAAGAATGTGGTAAAATCTGAAAATGTGGTAAAAATCAGGCGAGGCCTTTTTTTTCTGGATTGCTTTTTAAAACTGTTGGTTGGGTTTAGGGAAGTGGGTGGGTGGGTTAATCGATGCTTTTGACAATACTGTTGGTTGAGTTTAGGGAAGGACAAAAGTGGGTCAGTCAATCGGTCAGTCAGTGTTTCAGTCAGTCAAACAACAGGATTTGGTGGATTTACATGAGAACAGCAGGCATGAATGGCATGCGCAAGAAAAATTGAAATCTCAGAAAGTGTACACAGTGGCCTCTGGTGGATTCATGAAAACAAAAACTGGTTAAAAAAAAAACTCCTGGAATGTATGAAGTGCTCTCCAGAAGTGTATTTAGCGGTACATTTCCAGAATGAGCCTGGGTTGTTTACTACAGTATAATTTTTTTTTTCATTCATTTTCAAGTCACAAACCCACCAAAATGAATACAACCGAAGTTCAAAGTATTTAATTAAGCATATCTGTTTTAATGGTAAGTATTGTACAATAAGGCTAAATTTCACATTCTAATATTAGTTTGTAATATTCGCAGTCATACACAGTATCATATGCAGCAAAATGCTTATACAACCCCTGTGACCTTAAACAAAAAAATTATCAATAAGAAACTAAATTGAGTAATTTTAGATATAGAAATAGCAGTTATGTCAATAGAAAATAAGATCAAATATAAAATATTTAAAACTTTTATATTAAATAAAAATATAAAAAAATTTTATTGAATATAAATTTTATAATAATAATAATAATAATAATAATAATAATAATAATAATAATAATAATAATAATAATAATAATAATTCCTTACATTTATATAGTGCTTTTCTGGGCACTCAATGCACTTTACACATAGGGGGGAATCTCCTCATCCACCACCAGTGTGCAGCATCCACCTGGATGACGTGACGGCAGCCATTTTGTGCCAGACCGCACACCACACACCAGCTAATTGGTGGAGAGGAGACAGAGTGATTAAGCCAATTATGGGGATGATTAGACGGCCATGGTGGACAGAGGCCAGTGGGCAAATTTGGTCAGGATCCGGGGGTTAAACCCCTACTCTTTTTTGAAGGACATCCTGATTTTTTTTTTTTTTAAATGACCACAGAGAGTCAGGACCTCGGTTTAACGTCTCATCTGAAAGATGACGCTCACAATTTGTTTGTTAATTTATTTGCCAGGAATCAAATTTCACACAAAGACCATAGCAATATTTGGTAACATTTTAGTATTAGGTATCAAACTAATTACTGGCTTATTACCTGGTTACTATTAAGATAGTGGCTGTTTATTAGTACTTATAAAGTATCTTATTATGTAGCTAAGTATCTTACTCTACTGTACATCTCTAATCCTACTCAATACCTACCCAACTACTTCCCTAACTATTAATGAGCAGCAAATTAACACTATGAGCTAAAAGTCTCATAAATGATTTGTTAGTAGTGAGAATTATACCTTAACATTGAAGTGTGGTGACTATTTAATTGCAAAGTTTATAACTGTCACTTCTGGCAATAACACATTTTCTTGAGCTCTAATTTAGTTGCAGTGTTTTACTGTATTTTTGATCAAATATCTGATGGTTTCACTTGTACCACTGAGTTGTGAGTTGCTGTTTTATTTGCACTATACATTAATACCTGCAATAGTCAGTAAATATCATGAAGAGTTTACATTTAAAGCTTGACAGAGATAACTATGGGGTTTCAGCTCCCCCTGGGCTTCTAGAATATCGAACATGGCATACAGAAATAAAAGTTAAAGGTTTCTTGGAAACGAACCTGAGATTGAAGCTTGAGATATTTAGGTTTCATGATTTCACTCACGTTTTTTTTCTGTGGAGCTGGATCACACAAGCTATTTCTGATTCTCAGTAATCCTCCGCTCTAATCTTTGCTCAGAAAGAGACGCATTTAGGTCTGTAAAAAAGGAGCAATGCCCTGATAAGACATTCAAATTCAAATAAGCCTCACGAGCGGCTTGGAATACACAGGCTGTTGATTCAAATCACATGCAGAGAGGGATGTGCCAGCAAATCTCTTGGGATGTCTTTGGGTGAACTTTTCAAATAAATCAAGGTACTTTAAAACATGAGGCATTTTTCAAATCAATTTTTAAACCCAAAAGGCCCTCGAGGGATGAAGGATGAGAACAGAGTCGGAGATAATTGTTCAGGTTTACAAAGATGTGAACTGAACCTAGCGATGGAAACATTCCTCTAGGCATCACATTGGCTTTGTACATGAGAACGTTGTAACATTATATAAATAGCTTACATTCTCATCTAGGCATTTAATAAACTGTATTTGACAGTTTTATAAATATACATGCAAAGTCATGTTTCATTTTTTAAACAAGCTACACTCACCGGCCACTTTATTAGGTACACCTTACTAGTACCAGGTTGGACCCCCTTTTGCCTTCAGAACTGCCTTAATCTTGGCATAGATTCAGCAAGGTACTGGAAATATTTCTCAGAGATTTTGGTCCATATTGACATGATAGCATTACGGAGTTGCTGCAGATTTGTTGGCTGCGCATCCATGATGCGAATCTCCTGTTCAACCACATCCTAAAGTTGCTTTATTGGATTGAGTTCTGGTGACTGTGCAGGCCATTTGAGTAGTGAACTCATTGTCATGTTCAAGAAACTTTCTTCTATTGTCCAATTTTTGTGCGAATTGTAGCCTCAGTTTCCTGTTTTTAGCTAAAAGAAGTGGCACCCGGTGTGGTCTTCTGCTGCTGTAGCCCATCCGCCCCAAGGTTTGATGTGTTGTGCATTCAGAGATGCTCTACTGCATACCTCATTTGTAACAAGTGGTTATTTGAGTTACCGTTGACTTTCTATCAGCTTAAACCAGTCTGGCCATTCTCCTCTGAACTCTGGCATCAACCAGGCTTTTGTGCCCACAGAACTGCCACTCACTGGATATCTTCTCTTTTTTGGACCATTTGCTGTAAACCCTAGATGGTTGTGTGTGAAAGTCCCAGTAGATCAGCAGTTTTTAAAATACTCAGACCAGCCCGTCTGGTACCAACAATCATGTCACGTTCAAAGTCACTTAAATCACCTTTCTTCCCCATTCTGATGCTCTGTTTGAACTGCAGCAGATGGTCTTGACTATGTCTACATGACCAAATTCATGCCATGTTGCTACCATGTGATTGGCTAATAAGAAATTTGCGGTAACGAGCAGTTGGACAGGTGTACCTAATAAAGTGGCCAATGAGTGTGTATTAAAAGGCAGTTTTTTGAATGTTGTTTGTGTATGTGTGTGTGTCTCTGGGAAGTACATATAACTGAACAGATATTTTAATTTTAGTTGAAAAGACATAAATGGCACTTTATTATTAAAAAAGCCAGTCACTGACAAAGAACAGTGCTGAGAGAAAGCGTTTTTTGAAATTCGCTCTCTGTTTTCTATAAACCATATGTAGTCTAAATTAGACACAAAATGATTTTTTTGATATCTTCTTCAATGCATCTGAAAAGATAGCAATTTACAGTCCCCCGATTCTCGCTCTTTCTCTCTGGAGACACACATAGGAGAATAATCTGAAGAAGAAAAATCACAAATCAAAGAAAGGATGACAAAAAAATGATGAAAATATGAGATACAGTGTGTCTCAAGCTTGGCAGATAAAGTAAGGACGTGCTTTCTTCTCTCTGCTCAAATCCCATCTTTTCCGTCGCCTTGCATCATATTGATGTCAAAATGTTGACATTACCAGGCAATCCTTCAGACGGTTAAAAGTGCACAAATAGGGCAAGAAAATACAATAATGAAGTATTAAAAACTGTGGAGTTTTGTCTAATAAATGTTTTGATATACAGTATTCCTTATTGAAATGTAAGTCTAGAAACTTGCACTGATTGATCTTAAAACATAACAATGACTATGTTTACATGGACATTAGTAATCAAACTATTTGCCTTAACCTGAATAAAACAATGATATGATTAAAGTGTTTACATGAGTTGCTTTTTGAACGTTCCCTTCACTTGCATTTTGTTGCACTTGCATTTCGTTGCCTTGTACTTGTACATGTGTGATGACAATATTTCAACAAAAGTTGAATCTAATCTAATCTAATGATCCCATTTTACACGTTATATCGCATAATTCGATTAGGCTCATTGTGTCACCACGCTATCTACATTTCCTCTGGAGTTTCATGTAATTTCCAAGTGTCAACATCCAGCCCTCCCTCGTGAGGTTAATACAGAAGTAACTGAAACTGCAATTTATCGAAATTCCACTAGGCCTGGCTCCATAATAGAGCACATTGCTATTGACCCTAATGCTAAATGGCCAACTTTACAGCAGAAAAAAGGTGTTTACAACCTGGTACAAAAACGATTTGAGTGTATATAGCTAATATTACCCTTCATGACAACAAATTTTTGTTTTATGTAGCTTTACACAGTCAGTTGCCTTTTGGAATTATTTCCTATAATTATCTGTTAATATAGCATGCTGTGTGCACTTAATTGTGCTCACAGCCATTCAAGAGTCCTCCATATCCCAGGTGAGTGAAATTATATACATATACCATCTCTATAAATGTATTTGTTTTATTTAAGATAATTTATGATTTATAATTTTCTTTAGTCCTGTAATGCACTCCAGAATCTGAAAGATTGATTAACTGTAGGCTATAGAACAGTCATCTGAAACATTGTCATACAGTGTTATGCCTGGATTTCATCAATAGCCTTGAATTTACTAACACAGAATATGAAGTATTTGGCTGTAATTCACGTTTTCCTCCTGAAGAAAAAGTCTTAAGAACAGTGCTTAGTGGCTCAATGTATCACAACAGTGTTTTTGAAAGTCTAAACATTTTATTGATATAGTATACAACCAAGCACATGTGGTCAAAACACAAACGAGACGCAGGTGAAGTATTAAGCGTTTCTCCCAAAGAAAGGCATTTTGTAAGCAAAATGCTAGCACGCATCGGTAGCTCTGCTCACGCTCTGCCTCTTTGCCCTTTTTTATTAATGCCCGAACAAAATGGCGACAGTTGTCTACGCCCACTTGTAGCTTCATTTGCGCTCTTCAGAAACTGATGAGTGATGTCACGGATACTACATCTATATCTTTTACAGTCTATGGTAATTTCAAGGGTTTCATGACTTTAACTGCAGTTTGGCACTTTCACTTTCATTCAGGAACATTTCATTCATGCTACACAACAAAAATAGTTTGATTAAGGTGTTTACATGTCTGTACTGCACTATAATAATGCGACTAATACTACACGTTTTAATTCCATTTCTGTTTAGTTCGATTATGACCTTAATCAGATTAAATAAATGAAAAATCACTGTTTATATTGTAAACTCTTAATCAGAGTAGTGTCTTAATCATTTTAAAATTGGATTATTAGTGTTCATGCAAACATACTCAATGTCTCAAGTTGGACACCAGTAATTTTCATTTATATTTATAAAAAAATGACTTAAATGTCCTAATTGAACCATGAATCCTGATTAGAACTAAGCCCTGTCAGGGAAACCAAGCTGGTCAAGCATACACTGTAAAACATACTGGATTCCCTCAATCAATTTCTGTTGGGATAAATTAAAGTAATTAAGTTATCTCATTAGTTTTAGCAAATTTGAATGGTTTGAACATAAAACAATTGAGTTGTCCCCCCAAAAAAACATCAAGAATTGTGTTGTTTTCACAGCTGCTAAGAAAATGTTGGTCTGCCGCTGGATCCCTCATATAATGAGTAGACGTCACTGATAATTCGGGGTTGTTTTACGATATAGTCATGTGCTGTATTTTTTTCTATTTTAGACAAAAACTGAATTAATAAAAAAACAATTGTTCACAAAAAAGATTTGTGTTGTTTCAGCTCATTTTAAATAAATAGTTGGTAAGTTAATACTGTAAGTGTACAAGTACTCTAGATGGAGAAAAATGTTAAAACTACACAAGCAGCAATTATACATAAATTTAAATACAATTTGATTTATATAGCACATGAACCTGGTTACTACATCCTTATGTAAGGTTTTATGAAATATGATTTGAAAAGAACAGACGAGAGAGCAAGCGATCAGGTCACACAAACACATACGGTGAGTAAGTCGGGGTAAGTGCTGAATGCTAGAAAGCACAGCATGACATTCAATCTGTTCTGTCTCCAGCTCCGGGGAGTAAATGCCTCACTAAATAAAAGTCTGAAAACTGTCGCATGCTTCTGCTGCCATGCCACAACTATCCAGCCGCATGGGAACCAATGACTTCCCATTCTCCAAACTAGCATGAGAAATAGCAATTCTCTGCCATCTTGAGCAGGATAAAAATACTTCTGTCCAGTGGAAATTAATTAAGGCACTCCACCAACTGTTTTCTGCAGGAAGTGAGCTGTGCTGGTAATTTCAAAGAGGTCCACCAATCCTCCTGCTTCAAGTTAATGGTGCTGTGCTTCATCTATTTTTAACTGACATGATGTTGCTAAGGCAGTAAAGTTAATTGCCTCCAAAAAGTATGAAATTAAAATTCACTCAGTCTCACAGGTTTCATAACCTGTGAGGTGAAGTTTCAAGGCACATTGGTGAACTCGCCTGATCTTATTTGCAGATGAATGTAAGCGCAATGGTGTGAGGTGTGTTAAAAAAGAAAATGTTTGTTCATATCCATATTACGCTTCAGGATCATTACATGTGGCATACTTTGAAATCTCACCAACCCCTGTTTAAAATACATGCACAATTTTTCTTAATGGAAATAATTATTTTTTAAGCCTCCTTGCTGGCTTTTTAGCTCTTTTATAGAAAGGAAATATTCTCAAATTTTATGGAAATGGCAAAAAGAAGCATTAAATGGCCTAAATATCTTAAGTGTGTTCTCTGGCATTCAAAACTCTTTGCCAAACGCTTCATAGCAGCCCATATGCTCAGGATTACATCACTGTTTCAAGAGCACATCCTCACAGTATTGGTCTTTACTCAGTTCATTGGATTCTCACCAGAGAAACACAAGTGCTACATAGTTAATCCTTTGCACAAGTTTGCCAAGAATAAATGTTTCTGAGATACAGTAACATTCCCACTACTAACCACAGCCTGAAAGATTTCCATGGCAATAAAGAGTTTGAGAAGCTGTTTTGATTATCAGAGGATTGTGCCATTTTAGAGTTTAAAAAATAGCTGCTTTTAAATCTAACTGATAACCAGCAGACAGAGATTTTTGAATATGCACTTGAAATGAGCAAAGATGCATGTGTGTGTGTGTGTGTTTATCACCAGTGATGATATTGTAGTTATTGTTTTAGTGACACTCACTTTGCAAGAAATCTCTTTTGTTATATACTGTAAAATATGATCAATTAAGAACTTAGAAACTATTAGAAAAGGGATAGTTAACTCAACAATGAAAGTTACTTTATCATTTACGTTTCTCACGTGTTTCACACAAGTGAAGATGTTTTGAAGAATGTTGGAGGTTGGTAGCCACTGACTTCTATAGTATTTTTTTAAAATGTCAAAGGATACAATTCCAACCTTCTTCAGAAAAAAATAAATAAATAAAATGTTATATATAATATATATAATGTTATTTATAATTTTATTTAATTATTTTATTTTTTATTTATTTATTTATCTTGGTGTTAACTATCGCTTTAAGAATCCAATAAGTCTATAGACTGTAACAGTTATACTGTAACTCCAATTTATGCAGGGAATTAATAAAAATGACTTGTGATTCACTGAATGATGGTATGCTTGTATGACAACAATGTACTAAAACAGAAAAGTTTCCTCTGTGTTTACATACAGTACACGTTGTCTATGTAATACCGGTTTACATAAATCATCCATGAAATAGTTTTTTAAAAAATGCTGTATTATTGCATGCCAGGCCAGTAGTTATTGATGTAACTTTCTAAAGAAACACCACAGACCTGCATACATACAGCCCTGTAGTCCGCCATTTTCTGTTAGTAAAGTATTCGCATTATTATAGAAGCATAAAATATAATACATAACTTTATATAAAATATTCACTTTCAAATCATTTTCAGCTTCCCAAAATGCATAAACTCGTTTCTAAATTTGTTTAAATGGTGACTGACAAAGAGTCAAAGGTAATTTTAAACTACAGTAGTTTTAACTGACTTAAAGACTAAGTTTTTGTTTTATTGTTTTTGTACACATGGCAAGTGACAAAACTGGACAAAGAAAAAGCTTTCCTGACGTTCAGTGGAGACATTTTTGTTCTGTTTTTTTGTTTTTAAGTTCTTGCTTTGTTATTGCTGCATTTGTGACTATTTTAATGCAGTCGGGAGCCCTGCTTCTTTCTGTCACTGCTGACAGTAGAAAAAGGACAGCACGATTGTTGTATCTGTCTTCACGAACACCCATTGCATACAAACCGAATGTTACTTTGTTAATTAATACAATGGTTTGTTGTTGACATCTTTGGTGCCCTTTATCCACTGCCTCAGGCAGAAATAAAGCACTTTTGAAATCTGGTGCATCAACTGGACTGTCAAACCCAATTCTAGAAGAGACCCTTGTCCAGGGAATAAAGTCGATATAGGAGTGTTACATTCAAGAAGTATTGACATGAAGAGCCAGTGATGAAAAATTAAACAAGATAGGAACCATATAATTTAAGATGAAAGCATGCAGTAAAGATCCTTTTTGAGACGTAAAAGCACATGATGAATTCAAACGGCTGCTCCTCTGAATTACATGTAAAATGTGCAATCATGTTTATTGAAACTATAGATCACGATGTCCTTTTAGATAGTTTAAAGTATAATAAAATATTTAATAACACCCTCTTAGATTGGTTAAACTATATAGATGTCCAGAGACTGGTTTAACTGGTTGACCGCCATTAGTTTGTAAATGTGAATGAACAACTGTCGAATGCAACATAGGCTTATTCTGAAAACGTTCCCCATATACATTTCTGGAGATCACAAATTATGTAGCCAGAAGGTGCATATGGCTGCATTTTGTCTTTAAAATGAGCCCTACGTGTTGTATGACACCATTCCATTTCACACTTACCAGCTGACTGCTTACCTCTGTGTGGACGGCTTTTCCGCGGTTACCAATTTGTCCAGTGGCTCGTTGCGTACGTTGGAGGATTTGAGACGCAGAGCGGAGCTGATCATGATGACAGGGTTTGAGTCCAGTGAAGAACGGTTTAAAAAAGCAGTTAAGACAAAAACAAAAAATTAAAATAAGCACGTAAATAACAGGGTGAGAATGTGGTAAAATCTGAAAATGTGGTAAAACTCAGGCTGGCCCCAGGGCTTTTATTTTTCTGGATTGCTTTTCAAAACTGTTGGTTGGGTTTAGGGAAGTGGGTGGGAGCTGGTCAATTGGTGCGTTTTAAAACACGATTGGTTGGGAATGGAGTAGGTGGTGGGTGGGGCTGTCCAGAAATGTGTGTAGGGGTACGTAATCAGAATGAGTCTGTGTTGGTCAAATATCAGGCATAAGAAGGATGGAGTGCCTCAAGGATGAGTTTTAGGCCCATTGGCATTCACAACATACTGTACATGATGCCCCTGCAAGACATTATTTTAAAAAATGTCACCTTAATAGCCTGGTGATCCTGATGTTTAAAATGGTTTGATTTATTTCCTCAAAAGGCATGTGTCATGAGCCTGTCTTACAGTTATTCGGCTGCTGTTACCTTTGTAGAGCAGATCTCAAAAGCCTCGATTATGTTTATTCAGCAGTGCATATAAAAACAAATCCATCAGAATGGCATTAGAGGTGTAGAATAAAAGAATCGCACACTCCACGTCTCAGCAAACACTTCATTATCTTCCTGACTTCCTTCATTTTGTTTCAGTGGTCTTGCAAGGCATTTTCTTTTATCCTCAGAGTTTCTCATTGTGCTGACACTTCAACTGAAACACAATTAATAACGCATGAAATACAGAAATTAACAAAAGCTATATTTTTACAAAAACTCAGTCGCATCTTTTATTGAAGTTTTCTCAATTCTGGTTTATAGGGAGTCTAATGACAGGAACTAGTAATGTACCACTATATGACCAATGAACAAAGAAAATTTATGGATTTCTTTAACAGCAATTTCTTTTTTCTTTTTTCCATCCTCACATCCGACAATTGACTGCAGCGAATTCAAATTAAATCAAAGCTTCAGAGAGAAACCTGCTCCTCTTTCTTTCGGAAATTATAGCTGATATTCTTCAGCCCCAGCATTTGACCCAGTCTCAACATACTCTATAGAAAAATATTTTATAAATGACAGGAGAGCTCTGGCATGTAATTGGCATGTAAATGCAAAAGCTCTGAATAAAAGGCATGGCAATTCAAGAATGTAATTTAAAAGAAAAGAATGAAGCAATATATCAGGCAGAATAAATTGGCTGTCAAAAAAGTTGGTGCTTTACAAAAACAAATTAGAAGATACGGCAAAAAGATAAATGTATATAAATTATCAATAATATAAAAACAATATTAAACAACACTGTAAAAATACTAGGTTCCACACATTTGCTTGTTGTCCCTGCACAAATCAATGAAGTTAATGTAAGTGTGTTTTTTTACAAATTTAAGTGGATTGAACCTAAAACAATTAAGTTGTGCCAAAAAACACACAATAATTGTGTTGATTCAGCTCATTTTAAATACATACTTTGAACAAGCAGTAAAAATATTTCCTGAGTGAATACTGTATATGCTTCTATAAGATTTATTTTGTTATTTTATTTATTTTATCAATCAGGTGGTTAGTTTACCACAAAATGAAAAATCTGACTTTCATTATTCATCAAAAAAATTATATTATGATAGAGTTCTATTGGTCCAATGAATATTTGTTCACTGAAAGCAGACACTTCAAAACAGAATTAAAATTCAAGTTATATTATTATTATAAAATGTTTTATAACTCCATTTTAAATTTGACAGATTTAAATTATTTCCTATTAATCCTGGAATGATGAAAAAAGCATGGCAGTTTATCATTAACATTATATTAATAAAACATTAAAACACTTTCCCTTATTAATGCAACATAAAACAGGGATGGGCAAACTTGGCACTGGAGGGTAGAGTCTCTGCAGAGTTTTTCTCCAACACTAATCAAACCCACCTGAACATGCTAATCAGTGTCTTTAAAATAAATAGAACGTCATGGTCAGGTGTGTTTAGGGTTGGAGGTAAACTCTACAGTAAACTACCACTCCAGGACCGAGTTTCCCATCCCTGACTTAAAACACACGCATCTATATATACTGTATAGTACTGTATAGAGTAGCAGTGCGATGTGGCTGTATATCGGCACTGGTGGGAGGCGTGCGTTGGCATGAGGTTGCAGGCCAAATGCCTTAGTGTCCCACCAGTGATGACATACAGCCATATCGAACTGCTACGAGTGTGATATTCAGAATTTTCAGGAACTATTCAGAATAGTTCGACAGAATAATCGTGTGTATAAAAAAGAAAATCAAACGGAGAGTTTCAAAATCCTTTTGTAAGAAGAACTACTTTTTTCAGCCGTTCATTCACATCTGCAGCTGACATCAGAATAGCAGACTGTTGCTACTTCAGTAATGTCACTTTAGAACTAGCATTTGAATGATTCTCTAGCATAATGTCTAAAGTGATGACAAAACAGGTGCTTTTGTTGACATTTTGAAATTGTAATGCAGAACGGCATTAAATGCCATCAGTCTAGATACATTTCCCAGTACAGTATTTCTTTGTTGCAATCGAGATATTACAATAATTAACCCCGAAAAAGCCAAAGCAAATCAAACATGGTTTAAATACAGCATTACAACGTACAAAAGAGAGAGATCGACTTAAAATGTCACTTACCAGTTTTATAATGATTTGATCAGCTGTGGTTGAAAATTACACAGATTTTTCTCCTATAAGGGCTTATTATGTGGTCTCTGTCTTTGCTCTGCTCAGTATGACAGGATGATGGATGCCGATGCGCTGTATCTCCAAAATTCTGAATATTTAAAATAGGCACTATCCTTATAAATAAATAAACTGCATAGATGCAATCTAAACAACTACATTCCTGCCTAAAAAAGCCTCAAAAGTACATTATGTTGTCCAACAGATCACTTTACTTCAGGAAGCATTAATACTAGTCTGTAGGTCTGTTGGAGACACTCATAAATATTCCTAGCAAATCTTATAAATGTTGGAGACATACTTGTTACATAAACGCACTAAATCGCACTTCAGCAGCGTTTATTTGGGAGCGCACAAGAAGATCTGCGCTTGAGCAGCGTATATTTGAGGGAGGTGCAAATTTTGTGCAAGCAAAGAGATTCGCACTTCTAATACTGCGCTCACGACATTTGTCATTGAAATAACGCCACAGGTAGTTGGTCGATCTGTGTAAAAAAGGCCTGCTGCCACAGCTGGAAAAAATCCTAGAAGAAACACTGTATATATATATATATATATATATATATATATATATATATATATATATATATATATATATATATATATATATATATATATATATATATATATATATATATATATATATTACACACACACACAGAGATGAACTGCTACTGAACTATACAGTCAGTGTTCACAATTGTTTTTTCATACAGAAGAGCAGCTTGACATTTTATTCCACAGGATAAGTCACACGAGTGACATTCGAATGACATGAGTGTGAGTAAATGATGACAGAATCTTAGCAGTTCAAGAAAGGTTTCTCTTGCTTCTCTTTCGTCTTTTGCCATAGAAATATTCCACCGTATTTCATATCTGTCCAAATGACACTTCATATACTATTCACTTTCATTTTTCAGAGATAGAAGTACTTTCAGATTACACCAGCACCCCAAAATGTAATGGGAAAGAGAAAGCTCTCTGTTTGATATTTATCAGTTATGATCAGTTCATTTTTGTGGTACTGCTTGTGATATAAACAGCAGTGGAAATAACCACTTCTGGCCTTCACAGTTCAGAAAATAATGCTCAAACAATGGTGTTTTTTTTTAAATAACACAGCGTTTTACTTACAGTAGGAATAGAAAAAAGAATGCAAAAATGTGTTTGTTTTAATTAGCCAAAATTTGATGATTAAGAGGCCACCTCCGCTTTACTTTGAGCAAGGAAAACCCTGTATGGTGACCATAGGGCTAGGAGGACAATATAAATTATTTGATTTTTAGCTATATTAATATGTTTGTAGTGCCCTGCCATTCAACAACCTCAAGAAGCTATGTGAATTATTTTATTCCAGCCAAACTAAAAGAAATAGAACTACTTAATATAACTACTAATATAACTATTAAAACAATAATAGAATGCAATACAAATATTAGAAAGAATTTGAAAGTTACACTGCTCTGTTAAACATCACTTAGACAATATTTTAAAAAGACTTTAAATTTCACAGGAGTACTATAACCTTAACATAAAACCTTTCCTTTTCCTAAAAAATGTAAAAAAATGAAATAAAAAAAAGTTTCATACACTAATATTTGACAGTTCTATGGAAGATTTTACAAAAAGTTGAAAAAACTTGTTTAAATGTGAGCACTAACCAGAAAAAGAATAAAACTAAATAAATAAACAAATAAATAAATAATAATTTATTAATACATTTAATAGATAATTTTTTTCTTTCTTTTGTTGTTTTCGATTTTCCCCCTCTCTATACTAGAGCAATAAGGCTAACATGCAAATGCCTTTGAAGCAATCTTTGAGAGTAAAGTCATGTTTGCCAAATTAAAGTGCGTGGCAGGCTATGACCTTTCTTGTGTGCCTGTGTTCTGTTTTCTGTTTTCTTGCGACTGCAATTAAACCATCTACAAGTCCGACACTCCAATTCAGACACAACCTTTCCACAACCTCTTCCATTTCAATATTAATTGAGTTTAAAAGGTCATGTTGACTTAACCGGGACATATTATAAATCTTTATAAATCTAGTATATCCACGCTTTCCTCAAAGACCTGTGCGAAGTATGACACGAAATCAAATAATCAGTAAACAAATCAGCAGTGAACTAATTCAAAAGGGCCAAGCTCCGAAATTAAGGTTGAAGATTTCATTGTAGCCCCTTGTCAACAAAGAACAAGTGAAAATGTCCTCTGTCTAAAGCTCCTGAGGGCACATAGACAGAAATAGCTAATCGCAATTGCGTTTCTATTCACCTGCATTCGTTGGCCAGTAATTGGGCTCAACTGGAAGAAGGAGCCGAGTAGCAATTCATAAGAGAAAACAGAAGGCCAAATAGGTGTATTCTCTGTAGGCGCTCATGCAGTTATTTCGTCTGTGTTTAAATGAGAGGGACAGTTTGGGCCGGCACACAAGGGAGTAAAGAAAAGCAGTATAACAGGAGTTCAACTACTAAAACTGGCCCTGATAACGAAGCTTATGGTAAAATGGAAGCCATTACAGTTCCACTGAGACTGAGTAGTTTGTCAGCTCTGAGTCTCAAGGTGTTTTTTAGACTACTTTCACATACCTGAACAGCTCTAGCCAAAAAAAAACATTGAAGCCTACTGCCCATGGGATCCCACCATCTGTGACCTCTAGTTCCCATTCCACCCATATATATGGATGCTTACCTGAATTTCAGAATGTGCCTTGAAGTCAGAGAGGAAGTAATTAGTGGTGGAAAGGAAGGAGAATGCATTAAACCGAGCCACCAGAGAGGGAACTAGGAAAGGGTAGTTCACGGCGTGAGTGAAATCAATAGTCGTATCGAGTGCCGAGACACCACAGTGCCTGTGTTCCTTCAGGCTAGACTCACAACCACATTTTTGATGCTGCCATATGGCACAGTCAATGAATGAGTCATGCTGTCTCGGCTTTAATATATTCCAAAGGAAGATGTTAGAAGCTTCTGTCTAGATGATGATTTAATAATGCCAAAAAAACTAACCCTCAGACTCAAAGTATTGATTTACACAACCTTAAAAATACACTGATATTCACTATTGGGTCACTGCTTACTGGGTGGCTGGGGTGAATGGTACAGCTACAGCATTTTTCAAAAGCACTTGAGGGGCTTTACATCTGAATTTATTTTTCATGAAGAAAACGGCAAAAATGGACTGGGGGAAATTGGAAAATACTTCAGTCATGCATGTTGTGGTCTAAATAAATATAGCTAGGTAAAAGGGTGTTTGGCACAACTGTCATGGTTATTGAATTAAAGGCTGACTGAAATCAGAAAAAAAAAAAACCAAAATAAATTCCATAATTATTTATTAAGGTCAACGTGTTTTGAATGGTGCTGATTGATTTTCATTTCATGGAGAGTTTAAACATGCTTCAAAATGCCATTTTTTGTGTTCTGCAGAATTTAAAAAGTCTTATGTTAAGCCGGGCATATACTGTGTGACTTCTTTATGCTTTCCATGCGATTTCAGCATGGTACTAACTCAAGCTGTACAGAAAGATTGCACGTGACATGAAGCCAAAGTTCAAGATTCATGTGCTCACATTATACGGTCCAATTGCTCAGCAGCGGCTTTGCTGCTGACATATTTGTACATATGAAATCAACATGTAACATTCACTTTTTTTGTGTGTAATGGCGGTTGGCAAACCAGTATATCCTCTTAAGGGCCAAGTTGTTTTTTCACATGCATTTTTTATTTCTCTTTGCTATTTGGGGTTATTAGAACCTAATTATAATAAAAATCCAAGTATCATCTTTTGATATGATGTACTTTTAGAGAAAAATTATGTCCATATATGTGGACTTGTGGTCCGACTTTACATAAAACACTATTTCCGTTTTTTTTTAATGTTTAACATAATTTTTTTTAACTTGTTTTAACTATTAGATAGTAAGAACAACATTTTTTTCCCTTTTGGATAGTTAAAAATAGTGTTTGGGACATTTCATTTGCTGCAAAACAGTTGCAGGATGACACTGTATGTCTGTAACAAAATATAAAACTTTTAAAGTATTTTAAATAGCCACTTAAGAGCTAAAATGTGCTGTCCACGTTTGTGGACACTCAAGCCCTAGGAGGATATAGTGTATTTAGTGTACGCCAATCAGTGGGAAGGTGTGTAAGCTTAGGTGGAAAGGAAGAAATTAATACAATATCATTCAAACCCCTAGCAGCATTCAGTGGAGGCTAGTCAGAGCTACGTTTTTAGGTCATGATTGTTAGTTGATCTGTAACATTTTGAAAGTTTGGTTTTCAGCAAACAAACCATCATAAAAAACTCATGATACTATTGATGAGACAATCATGATTAGCCTATTTAATTAGGTTTGTTTCTCTGTGTGTGCGCTGCTACAGTATATCAGTTCAGTATGGTCATTATGTTACATAACTGCCCCCTGCTGGTCATGTCTTTCTTGTGTTAGACCATTCTGCATGGTAGCGCGTCACACTGCAGCATTGCATGTGGTCACGTTCATCATGTTCATGATCGTGCATTCTCAGTAGCCACATCTGTATATGAACAGAATATCAATCATCTTTAATTGTTTCTGTGCATTCTGGAACATATTAATTAATATTGCACCAGTACACCCCTATGAAACCGGAGGTTTGTGGTTCTGTTTCGGTTTTTGCGCAGGAGCAGTGAGGGCGCAAACTCTGAGTTCAACTCAGTCGATTTGCATGTCTGATTTAACTATGCGATTCACTCTGATCATTCAATTGCTGATCAGGAGATTTTATTTGCCCCTCTGTTTTCCATGTAAACTGCACAAGGACAGCGTGACAAATGACACACAATAAAGTTGAAATTTGCCCCAGTTGTGCTAGTTTAAGCACAGTATAAGGACTTTTATATAGACCTTCCAGGTAAACTGAGCAAACAACAGTTGTGTAATTTATCAAACAATTAGTGACTATGACAACTAATAAATAATAAAAAAAAAGTCAAAGTAGGAAAATGCTCAAAAGAGTGAGAAAGTCCATGAAATGTGATTGGAAACAATGCCTGATTCACTACAAAAAAATAAAATAAATAAAAATAAAAAAGGGCGACGTGGTAGCGCAGTAGGTAGTGCTGTCACCTCATAGCAAGAAGGTCGCTGGTTCGCTGGTTCAGTTGGCATTTCTGTGCGGAGTTTGCATGTTCTCCCCATGTTGGCGTGGGTTTCCTCCGAGTGCTCCGGTTTCCCCCACAAGTCAAAGACATGCAGTACAGGTGAACTGGGTAAGCTAAAATTGTCCGTAGTGTATGTGTGTGAATGAGATTGTATGGGTGTTTCCAAGTGATGGGTTGCAGCTGGAAGGGCATCCGCTGCGTAAAACACATGCTAGATAAGTTGGGGGTTCATTCCGCTACTGCCACCCCAGATTAATAAAGGGACTAAGCTGAAGAGAAAATGAATGAAAAAATGAATAAATAAATAAACAATAGACTGAGTAAATGACAACAGAATTTACTTTGCTGAATAAACTATCCCTTTACAGGTGTAGAACTCAGGATTGACACCAACTGGTTGAAATAGATATTACAGTCTAGATTTAAAATATTCAATAGGGTTTTTTCACCCCCTCATCCTCCAACCTGACACAGATTGCCAGATTGCTGACACCAACATGAATGAGTGTGCCTGATGATCAAGCCACACTGTGAGCTGTTCAGCTAATATTTACATTCATAATATTTCTATTGTTTGCAAATTTAAAAAACATCTCATGAATGCATCTCATTTCTCAGGCTGCAGAGGTCACATCTTTGGCTTCATCCGCATACAATAAGGCAGCCTTCAAGTCTGAAATAAAATATGCTGTTTTCCACCAAGGCAACCCAGGGTGCCAAAATATAATTTGATAAACTGTTAGTAGGCAGAGTTATTCAGATAAAAATGAGGAATGAACTTTAAAAAAGTAATGACCTTAGCATTTTTTTTCATTTAAACAGGAAATGTTAACTTGTATGTTTATTAAATAACAGCAAGCATAAACCGTAACGCATATAGTGCAAAAAAAAAAGTATATGAAGCATCTTAAAGCACAAAGATTAATATCAGAGTTTTAAGAATTGCTTAAGTTTTTTAGCTATTACATGAAGCAGTTAAGACACAAATTATCAGAGAATTATAAGAAGATTTATGAACTATTCTTTTTATTTAATAGGCTAATCACTGCAGCCTCGCTGTAGAGGTTACCTTGATTATTTCACCCCAAAATACACCTGCCCCATAGTCCTGAAGGGTGAAGTCAATGGCAGTGAATTATGCCTTTGCCTCGCCTGAATAATTGAGCTATAATGAGAAGCATTTTTCTCTGAGAAACAGTAGGAGGTAGAGAGAAGAGAGCAGCAAAGTGGACTTCAGCCATTACTCGTTGAAAGGGGACGGCGGTTAAAGAATTACATTCATACAGCATACCTACTGTACCACCACATGGGGTATCATCAAAACATTTGGTGAACAAACGTCTGATAAAATGACACCTTTATTTTTGGATGGTTTCATTCAGCGAATTGTGCTTATTGACGTAGTTCAAAATGGCAGCCTGGAGAGAAACTGACAGGTAAGAGAAGCAAGTTGACAAAGCTCGGAGTCAAAAAAGGTGCCAGCAGAGCACTATGGTTTATTAATGTGTTCGTGTCGAGATGCATCGAGCATAAAAATGAGACACTTTGTTCCTAGAAAGAAGAGAAAAAAAAACGCAGCCACCCATTCTTATGTAGCCTCAGTTTTGCGGGCTACATTGTTTAATCGCTTTGTGAGTACATTTGTATGGAAAATTATGCAAAGCCGCTCACCGTGCATAACCGCAGTGAGTCTGAAGATCCTGGAGGGAGTTAGGGAACTCTATTTATGAAATGTAAAGCAATCTTTGATTATTTTCTTGGGTGAGGTAGAATGATGAAGTGGAGGGTAATTGAATGCAACGGAAGTCACCTTGGATAAGTGTCTGCGTGACCGTTAATGAGACCGGACACTTCACAACGAGAGCAAAAAAATATCAGCTGATAAACACCAGTCATGCTCTGATGAAAAACCATATCTCAGGATATGACAACAAACTTAGCATGCATTAACTTTAATTGGACTCCAGTCTTTCTAGGATACAAAAGGCAATGTTTAGAAACAAACTTATTACCGGTGTGATTGCAGAGAATTGTGGCTGATAATATACACATTACGACTAATGTGTTCTGATAATGGACACATTACTACAAGAAAATGCACCTGGCTTTCCTTCTAGATCATTCAAACAGTGATGCAGTGAAGAAAATACACATAAATATAAACTGCATTCATTTGAAAACCTATTATAATAAACATGGTACACACACGTAAACTTATAATGCATAACCACCGATCAAAGCAATTTTCCACATCGTTGGTTGGTGATCTGGGCTGTCAATGAAAAGATGGGAAAACGCATCACATATGTGCTGAGCTTAAATCACATTCACAGTAAATCTTTGGGACTGACAACCTCAGCACTGCACACATCTGTGGAACTTCTGTTAACTTTTGACAAAAACGAATCTGCACTTAAAGGGCACCTATGGTGAAAATCATCTTTTGTAAGCTGTTTGGACAGGATGTTTGTAAGCTGTTTGTCCACGGTCATATTGGGGTGATATAAAGTCATAATTTTCTTTTTTGAAATTTCCTGACGTTAAAATAGGAACCAAATCCCTACCATTTTGAGGCCGACCGCAGCGTGACGTAGGAGTGCAGCTTCCCCGCCTATCGAATTGATTGACATCCGTATATTAACATGTCCCGTAGTAATGTGTATAATCAACAAGACAGGATGTGCACAAAGCAACTGGAATTAAAAGATCTGTTCAGCTCTCTGTTATCATCAATCATCAATAAATGTAATCAAGAATGAGCTTTACCAATATTTTTCAAGCAGTGCATGTTTGTAATGAATTACAGCGATTTTACCGTCTTGTAAACTGTAAATAATAATTGTCAGTAACTGTAGTATTTCTTACAATTATTACGCAAGATCTGCTTCCTTCATGTCTGTCACTGTGCTGTTTATCTGACGCAGCAGAGGCGGAGATTGAAGTATACTCTAACAGGCACATGGGAACAGTGGGCGAGGAGAATTAGCATTAAAACCACAGGCAACAATAACAGCTACATTGTGCTTAAAAGCAGAAAATTCTAATGTTCTGAACGGTATAATAAATAATCTCATGGGGATTTTGAGCTGAAACTTTACAGACACATTCTGAAGACACAAAAGACCCATCTTAAATCTTGAAAAAGGGGTAATACAGGTGCCCTTTAAAGGGATGGTTCACCCAAGAATGAAAAATCATTTACTCACCCTTCGCTTGTTTAAAGCCTATTTGAACATCTTTTCTCTGTTGAACACAAAATAGGTTGTTATGAAAAATGCTAGTACAGTAGCTGACACCCTTTGACTTCAATAGTAACTTGTCCTACGATTGAAGTCAATAAAGGTAAAAATAAAGAATTGTTTTAAATAAATTCTAAAAATATTTTTTCTATTTCTGGGTGAACTATTTCTGGGAGTCATTGCGCTGTGATGAGAAATATTTATTAGAATGATGTTTTCTATGACTACATTTACATGGACATCAGTAATCGAGATACAAGTGCAAGTATGAAGAGTGCTGTTTTAATGGAATTTGATACTGCACGCCGTATGGGAAAAAAAAAAAAAATCATTTCATGATGCAGGTGTCTGTTGTCTTTCACTGACTCGGTAGGTGCAGAGAATAGTGTCAAACAGCCATGTGTGTGTCCTGTCGCAAAATGTGCCAAAAATCTGACATTAATAGTTTGATTGCGGTATCTTAATTTTTTATTTAGTTCGATTATGACCTTTGTTGGTTTAAATTAATCAAAAATCGCTGTTTACATGGTAAACTCTTATGAGAGTATTGTCTTAAATCGCATTAAAATCGGATTGAAAAGTGAAATGAAGAGTACAAAGTTTTAGTTTACTCTTCTTTTAAATGTGTAGAATTATTTATCAATTATTTGAAGGATTAGAACCACAAAACAGACAATAAAAATTATTTAACTAACTATTATTTGTTTTTCATTTATGCAGTTTCATGACAAACTCCTGAAGATTGAAAATATCAATTTATATTTGTAACATTACAGATGTGACAACAGAGGTGAGGATCCAATTGCAGAGTCTTTATTATTATATAAGCAATGGTGAGGCAGGCAAGGGTCGATCGCAGGAGCAAACAGTATTATGTGGACAAACCAAAAAAAAGTCAAAAACAGGCAAAGAAGTCGGTCCAGATGGATAGCATCAGAAAACAATAAACAAGGCAAAGAATCAAACACGGCAGAGCAAAGTAAGGAGAAACGCTTTTTAATGTGTACAGGTAACAACAAGACTCAGCAATGTCTGTGTGCGTGTGCTGTCCATGTAATGAGTCCATGTAATGAGTGCTTAAGCAGCTTCAGCTGTGTGAGTTTGTAATCAGTCTGGATCAGGAACTGGTGTGTGTGGTGCATGCTTGGAGTTGTAGTCCATGTAATGGCGGATTTGTAGTCCGTCAGCGATCTGAAGCTGCTGATATTCAAAACCAAAACCCAGGGAGACCACACAGAAATGCCAACCACACAGAAATGCCAACTGCCCAAACTGGGACTCGAACCAATGACCTCCTCCTTACTGTGAGGCGACTGTGCTAATCACTGAGCCACCATGCCACCCCATGCATAACCATTGAACAACAATAGCAAAAATACTGTATGTAAAGTTTAAATCAATAACTATTTTCTTACTATCTTGAGGATGGTTGGATCCATTTAGCATTACCTAATCTATTCAAAGAAAATGTCGATAGTCTGTGCTGTAAACAGAGATCTTGATAATTATATATTAGTCAGATCCAGATGCTAAGCTCTAATTGTGCACTTTGCCCCATGAGACTAATGTTTGAACCCATTTGGATTTAAATTAAATCATGTGGCTCATTCCTCAGTCTTTATAGAGCCACATAAGTCATGATCTTACATCCCCTCGTGCCCACCCTCCTATTTATGCCATTTTAATTGGAAATAGGAGAAGATGAAACATGCTTTTATGTTATCCCAAACAATTGTCCCATTCATCTTTTGGGTTTTAGTACGTACATATGGGAATGTTTATGAGACAACCATAGCCTGGTGAATATAACATGTGGCACAGACAAAACAAATACAGTTAGGCCGCATTTATACTGCACTGTTCACTGACTCCATTCCAATTTTTTTTCTCCCATGTGGCACAGATCGGATTTGGCCCATGTACGTGTAAGCAGGAACAAATCACATGGATTCCGATTAACTCAAATCAGATTCAGGCCTTGTTCATATGTGGACATTTATCCGATACGAATCGAATCTGTGCCCTCGTGTCTGCAGTGTAATCAGGTATATACTGCCAGCCATTGAGGACATCCAGAAGAAACACTGTCTGCGCCGAGCACGCAGTATTCTTAAGGACACCTCTCACCCTGCTCACAGACTGTTTTCTCTCCTGCCTTCCGGCAGGCGCTTCAGGCTCCCCCGGACAAAAACCAGCAGACTAAGGAACAGCATTTTCCCCAGAGCTGTCTCCCTTTTGAACTCTGCCCCTCACTGACTCTTTTGCCCCCCCAATACACCCCCCACACTCCTCTAACTTATACTCCTCACAATCACTGCACTATTTAACATTTCCACATTTAAAGTTTGCACATGTTCATTGCACTACATTGCACTGATTCATTTATTTGAACTGTACATACCCACTGCACATGAACATTTGTAATTGATTAAAAATCATTTATTGTAAATCTGTTCATAGCTAATACAACCTGTATATAATGTTCATAGTACATCCATCTGTAAATATCACCATAGTTTTTCTATAACGGCACTTTATAATTTATACCTATATCCTGCACTTGCTGCTATTGCACTCCTGGTTGGACCGAAACTGCATTTCGTTGCCTTGTACTTGTACATGTGTAATGACAATAAAGTTGAATCTAATCTAATCTAAAAATATGTCATCGTGATCTCTTGCTTCATATGAGATCAGACGATCGCGACTGCTGTAGTTATTTCAGTTGTGTAATTTTTTGGTATTTATCTTCAAGAAATCACTGAAGGCATATATCATGTTATCATAACGATCTAATGTGGCAATAAGATCATAACTGTACTGTGCATTCACACAGTGGCCATATTCATCTATGTAAACACACAAAAAACATCATTAACATTATACCAGACACTGTAAAAAGCTCATTCCTAGCCACTAGACATTACTGACAAGGTATTCAAGTGTCATCGAGTGTCAGAATGTTGTGGGACTGTTGTGTGCCGATTTTATTTTAGCTGGGTTTTTTTAAGCATGACGGTAAAACATGAACGCGGTTATTAATATATTAAGACATGTGCTTGTTTGTTGTAGAAATCTGTAATAATGACAAAAAAATACTAATCTCCCACCTCCTTCTTCCCTCAAATGGTGAGGTTGAACTTTGAAATAATTTAAAAATTAAACTTGTATAAACTTGTAGTTAAAGCTATTTATTATTACCTTAATTGGTTTAAATTCTCTTAAAGTCTTACACAGTTACAGGCCTTTAA
The DNA here is from genome assembly GCF_903798145.1 of Danio aesculapii. NCBI lineage: Eukaryota > Metazoa > Chordata > Actinopteri > Cypriniformes > Danionidae > Danio > Danio aesculapii. Next base: position 29,840,865 of record NC_079455.1, on the reverse strand, counting down.
ATATTTGACCCTATTAGGGTTAAACTTTCAATCTGTGTCCTCTAGTAGATAATTATAATCCTTACTTGATATTGTAGATCCTGCGATGTGAATATTGCATATTTGCACATTGCAATATATTGATGCTAAATATATAAAGAACATTATGTGCTTAACAAATTGATAAAACAGTAAGAAAGAAAAATAAAATGAAAAACAAGTCCTTTTTTATATAAACATTGCTGCTAGATCAAGTGATTTGTACACTTTGTTTTAAACATCAGGACCTGATTGGGATGGACAGCTATCCCCCTTCTAAGTGAGAAGACAGAAGGCGACATGCTAAATAAGCAAAAAGCATATTTCTAGCAAATCACGTCTGACATTCTGACCCTTGAAGTCTGATGCTTGGAAATAATGTGCTACCTTGAAGTGCAGTTGATTACAGAAGTCTCTTTGCAGATGTTAACATGCTATTGTTGATTGTCTGTGTGGAAAATAAGATAGCAGTGCAATGAAGTGTCTTGAGCAGTACAATTAGTATGTCCTTTACCTCCTCCAATTATAATGGCAAATCTGTCTGAGGCACCTGATTCTGTATTCAGCCGAGGACGTCGGCCATAAATATTCACAATTGTACCGTGCATAAGAGATTGCAGTTGATTGTATCTTTTGTTTACACTTCAGGAACATTGTGAATAGAATTATTAACAAATACAAGCATGGGTTATTTGAAAAGCTAGTTCTTCCTCAAATGACACAGAATTGTTTTTGATAACTGATACAGTTTGAAATAAGTTTTTTATGGGGGTGTATGAGTACAAAAAAAGTATTTTTGTGTGCATTTGTGAGTTTTAAATATGAAATAATGCTACACTAAAGCCACAACGTCAAAATTACAAGAAAAAAAAATACAAATTATTATATGGGCAACACTTTGACAAAAAAAATGGATAAAACTTAAAGAAATACATAAACAGTTAGAAGAAATAGTCTTTTACAAAGCATTGGGTAGTAATTTAATGGTGCCCTAAAATGAAAATCTGGGTATACCAAGGCATGATAATAAAAGATCAGTATATGGAAATGGGCATACTTTGAGCCTCAGACACCACTGTTTCCTTGTTTTCAAGAAAATTCCACAAGTGTTCAACCCTGGTGGACAACGGACCAATCAGAAGACAAAACAAGCTGCAACAAGACTCACGGGTCATGCCCTCCGCATTTGCATGAATGCCTAATTTAGGTCGTTTATCCTGACCTGATGAGCAGCCATGTCATCAAGCTCTGAGATCATTTATATGCATCGCTCAAAAGCAACAACTTTTTTTAATGAGACAACAATGATAATTTTCCTACCTTAGTTATTTTTAAGCGTGTATTTCAGCGTATTCAGCCTGCATCATGCTGTGTGTGTGTGTCTCTGTAAGAGCGGCACATCAGACCAGAGCTCATTAATTTTCATGACATAAACCACATATGGTCAAACATATTTACTATTACTACAGTAACATTTATTAGAAATAAAGTTTCAATTACAAAATATTACAAAGCTGTTTGAGATGTGAAGTCAAATTTTGAAGAAATAGTTTCAATATATAGAGAAATTAGGGCTGGGCAATATGGCAAAAAAAGGTTATCATCATAATTTATCAAGATAATTTTTTTCATATCAGTCGATATCTATAATTATCATGATAAATAACAAATATTCATATCTATCCATTTTATAGGACTTTCAGCATTTCAATCACTTTGTGCAGCTGATTTAACACATTTTGTGAAATGTTTTAGCTGTCTGACAATATAAATAATAAAATAATAAACAAAAGAACAATCTTAATTCAGCATTTACTGTTGAAGTTATCAACAACCAAAGACATTACCTACAATTTATTGGACATTATTGTTCAACATCAGAAAAAGGAAATAAAACAAGTTTGGAACAAGTAAAAGGTGAGTTAATGATCACAGAATTTTCAGTTTTGGAGGAACTGTTTTTTTTTTAATGGTGAGTATGGTGAATTAAGGGTGAAATATCCTTTAATATATTTTATTTAGGGATGCTAATGATTACTTGATGACCTATTGATTGTCAATAACCCTTTAATCGATAGACCTTATCGATGACTGATTAAGCATGAACATTTAAAGGTTTAATGATGCTTTGCGCTGTGAGACGCGTCCACACATTACAATCAAGTATGTGCAGTTTACCTTACTTATGCAGTCATACTCTTGATATTGCGGGACGCATATACGCAGATCTCTGAGATAAAATTAGTTAAAACACCCGTGGATATAACACAGACTGGCATAAATAGGCCCTATGCAGACTCTCATTTTAAAAATTCAGACCGAGTTTATTTTTCCGAGGTAACCTAAGAAAACTATCAGCACTGTGAATAGTTTGTAAAGACTGTCCAGTTCATGCTGGTCAAAAATTCGACATATCAAACTGAAACTAATTTATCAGTTAATAAATTAAACTGAAACCGGGAAAACAGTTTAATGGATTAAATGGCGCTAAAGCTTATACTATAGCGGACTTGTTCTTCTATTTCAAAATTAAGTTTTACATTATACATAATGAAATTCGTTGCAAAAATATAAACTTTCAAAGAAAAATATGTAAAGTGTATATGTTTTTAGTTCGTGCCCATCTTAAACAACTGCGGGTGGATGATGCTTCGCTCCGTGGAAAATAAGGATTTAATTAATGATCCAATGTTGTTGTAAACGTCTGTCATATACAGTATTTGCTGCATTTTTAATATGTCATTATTTTAAAGATTTTGTCTTGAGCATCTGATTTCTCCTCGGTGATTATGTTCTTCATAAAGGCTGGTTATTTTACATTCGATTAAGGGACGATAGTGGTATCACAGATTTCAAAGAAAATATCTTAATATTAAAAAGGAAACATAAGCTTGACAACAAAAGATCCTAATATTGTCGTAACAAATGCCCTTAAATAATGCAGCTTATAGTTTACAGCAAGTATCAAGTGTTCATCAATATGTGTTTGAGATTGTGTTGCCTGTCATATCTTTCGTCTGTCTTTTCGGGGGGGGCTTTCTTGTAAGGCACGGCTTTCTAAAATTATGACATGAAACTCTGCTGGGTAGTTGCGCTGGTTTACCAACACTTGTTTGGGTCTGTAATTTTATTAGCATCTTTATAAGAGTGGTTTTGTTTTAAATGATGAAACAGGTTTGTGGTGTTGCCTGCTTTTGATGACATGAGTTGTCTATGCAGTTTGCTCTGTTACGTTGCTCTGTTTTGTGTCGGATTGCAAAAAACTAAGAAGCTCCAGACTACTAAAGTTTAGTGACGTTTCTTGTCAACAATGTCTGTAACTGTGACCTTTTTTTACCTTATTTTTTCTTACTCCAGGTACAACTAACACTGTATGGCTATAAACTTGTACTGCGTGTGGCACCCGGAAGGGCAGGCTGCAAAATGTCTGCGAAGCTTTATGCATAGTGCGTAAATATTATCAAACACTAATTGAAGTGGCATTATCATTTTATCTAAAAAATATATACTGTGATAATTAACATTATCGAATTATCGCCCAGCCCTAAGAGAAACATAGTTCAATTACATGTCATCTTGTTTACAAAATATTATATAACACTTTGAGATATTAAAATAAACAAAAACAGTAGCAAGTTTAAGAAATATAGCAATATATATATATATATATGCAAAGCATTGCCTTAGAGATTTAAGTCCCAATAAAAATAAATATAACAATAGCAACAAAACCAAATGTCTAAAGATAAAACATTATGTACACTATTATATGTTAATTACAGGTTTCCATAGTTTTCTATTTTATGTTTTACAATAATAATTTATTTATTTCATTAGACAACTCCTAATGGATGAAGTAATACTTCTGTTAAGAAATAATAAATCCTTCAAAAATGTGCTAGTGCACTGATCTAGCACTCAAGAGAACATTTATTCCAATTTTCCTTGTCCTCTTCTATTAACCCCTAATTTTGGCCTATTGCTATTTGGCCTTCTGAGAAAATCCTTGAGAACATCTAAAAATCACACACAAAAACGGTTTCTACCCACAGGCTATCTGGCCGCTTTACCAGGCTCTTAATCTATAATCCTTGTCGATCATCTTTCACCCGCTGTTTCAGTACAATCATTATTTTGTGCCTTGCTGTGCAGCAGATCCCCTTTGTATGTATACATCAATGTGTTTTTTATGATCAGTCAGTTGGATCAGTACGAAAAGATGTTGCAAGCCATAATGGAAACATTGATCTAGGTATGTACAACACAAAACAATATGTAAATGTCTAGCAAAATGTGGGTTCAATTACTTCTTTAAAGACATTTCTTTTAAAAAATCCTGTTGCATTTCATAAATATGTATTATGTATTCGTTTCAAAAGCTAACTGATGTTTCCTTTACATGTAACAAAGCAATAAATTTTCCCATGTTGAAGAACACTGATCATTTATGAAAAGAAAAAGAAAAGAAAAAGAAAAGAAAAGAAAAGAAAAGAAAAGAAAAGAAAAGAAAAGAAAAGAAAAGAAAAGAAAAGAAAAGATCTGATTCCTCTTTAACTATGCCAGCCACACAACATGGCTTCCTACAAAACTCAAATTTAAGAAAGAGTGTGCCACAATTGAAACCAAGGCTCATTATGGATACGTACCCCTGTATACATTTCTGGAGAGTGTGAAAGACGACTCTTGCAAGTGCCATTCGCACCTTCTGTTCTCATAGAAAAAATCCACCAGAGGCCACGGTCAACTGACTTACTGACCAACTGTCCGACCAATTGATACCCCAACCTACCCCCTTCCCTAAACCCAAGCGATAGTGTTTTCAAAAGCAATCCAGTAAAAGAAAAGTTGCATGATTTTTTACCACGTTATCAGATCTTACCATGTTCTCAACCTGCTATTTACTAGTTTAGTTTATTTTTATTTCACCTGCTTTATGGAACCATTCTTTGTCAGACTCGAACCCCGTCGTTGCGATCAACTCCGCTCTGTGTCTCAAGTCTGTCGACGTACGCAGCTACCCACTAGGCAAACTGGCAACAGCGTAAAAGCCGTCCACATGGAGGTAATCGGTCAGCTGGTAGTGTGAAAAGCAACAGAAGCCATCCTCAGAGACATACTGCCCCGTAGCATTCGTTTGAAAGACAAAATGCAGCCATACGTACCTCTGGCTACATAGTTTGTGCTCTCCAGAAATGTATACAGGGGAACATATTTACAAAAGCCTGTGTTGCAAAATTGATTTGAAGCAGTTTCTGTAAGATACTTTAGCCTATTTGACTTGGTACATGCACACACAATTCCTTCTTGTTGTCCCAACACAAATCAAACAAGTTAAAAGTTATTTGTTTTTACAAATTTAGTAAATTGAACATTAAAAAATAAGTTGTCAATGCAGTCACCATCCAGCAGTACAGATTATTAAATGTTCACATCTCTCACAGCATTACACAAAACCAATATGTAAGCAACTTGCTTAAGCCTCCATTCCTAATCAGTTCTGCATTTCCTTATTCACACAACCTTCTTTCTGATTTATTAAATGTGTATCTGCTTCCCATTGCCCAATTAAGATTTTTCTTAAGCAAGTCCTTTTAATGACCTCATAAATCAGAGCAACCTGATACATGACCTGCCATGCGGGGGGGAACTCTACTCATGCCCAGAGATATCAAGGGAATTACAGCCCAACCTAAGGCAGTAGACAACCTGCTGATAAGCCAAGTGTGCATGGCCGATGTGTTGCACATCTCATTTAAAAGCTGGTCTAATCTAAACAAACCAAACTTTCTGTCTCTAGGCTCTAAAATCACTGGAGTGGCTTCTGTGCTCAAAAGGACTGTAGCGTTATGATTTTCATACCTCTAATAGATAAAGTACCATATGGTGAAGAAAATAAGTCTGCAAATGGAGGAGAATCACAGATTAACTACTCACCATTTCTTCTTTGTAAAATCACACTGTCAGCATCTTCGAAAATGCTAAAAAATGTTATGCTGTGAACAGAGCTCTGGGTATCGAGAAATTTCACAGTGCCAGGCAAATACCATGTAATAATGGGCTAGATAAAAGCTAGAAATTATTTAAGCATGAAATTAATTGTAAAGCTAGATAAAAGACTTTTTGTGTGACAGGGATAAATGGCTTTGATATATTTAATAAGGATACCCGCTCTCATAATACTCCATAACACAGTAAGAGCTCTGTTATGGTTTATTTGCTCCTTGATCTAGACTTGGGCTCAGATGTACTCCAGTAACACACCATCTAATCCTGAAGACAGCAGACAGAGAAAAAAAAAACTCATGACAAAGACCCTTTTAATAGATACCTGTATTCCCTTATATTACTGTGTGATTTCACAAAGGAAAATCCCAAACATGACTGCTCATAATTTAAAGCTAGTAGCTACACTAAAGGTTTCTAAGTATTCTTGTATTAGTCAATTATTGCTAGAAAAGGCTAAATTAAATCAAAAACTTATTCTTGAAACAAGACTTTTAAAGAGAATGTTTCTTTCTGAACACAAAATAATTACTGTATATACACTTACATATTTTAACCTTGAAAGGGCAGCTATGATGAAAATCATCTTTTGGAAGCTGTTTGGACAGATTGTGTGTAGGTATCCATACAGGTAAAATAGGATCCAAATCCCTCCCATTTTGATACCAACCACAACGTGACGTGGGAGTGTGGTTTCTCCGCCCACTGATTTGATTGACAGCCTTATATTAACATGTCTTTGTAGTAACGCATATAATCATATCAACAAGACAGGACGTGCGCAAAGCAACTGGGATTTAAAGATCTGTTCAGCTCTCTGTGATCATCAATCATCATCAAACATGATGAGTTTTACAAATTCATAGTTTTTAAAACAGTGTTTGTAATGAATTACAGCGTTTTCACAGTCTTTACTTTATCACCACAGCCGTGTGTCAGTACAATTATAAAAGGAGACGCTTCATTCACCGTTTGTGGATGTAAGTTTATTTTACATTTTTCCTTATTTTAAATAAGGAATAAGTTTTATTTTGCATTAACATAACGGATATCCATACAGCAGTGGATATTAACATCTATCTGGTCACATTTGCTGTGCAAAAACAGTGCAAAGTTAAACGCGTGCGCTGTGTGTGTCCGCTGTGTGTGTCCCCACTGTGTGTGGCTCATCGTTGCAGAAAGGCTTGAATTACCTCCACAATAAATACATCAAATAATCATTGGGAAAGTGCTTACTGTAGTATTTCTCACAAACGTTACATGAGATCTGCTTCCTTCATGTCTGTCACTGTGCTGTTTATCTGATGCACACAGTGGGAGATTGAGGCACACTCCGACAGGCACGTGGGAACAATGGGTGGGGAGAAATAGCATTAAAGGCACAGGCAACAAAAACCTCTAAATTGTGTTCAAAGCAGCTAATTCCAATATTCTGAAAGATATAATGAATAATCTGAATGGTGTTTTGAGCTGAAACTTTACAGACACACTCTGGAGACACAAAAGGGTTATCTTAAATCTTGAAAAAAGGGGTAAAATAGGTGCCCCTAAACAAGATAAAAAAATAAAAATACTGACTATGTAAAAAGCCTCTTTTTTTGGTCGATACTTTTAGCATGCCACTTTGAAATGAATTATATTAGCAATTTTTCATATTAAATGTTCAACGCTTACATTATTCTGATGGCTAAATTGCATTTTGGCCCATAACAGAGTAGGTCATTACTTTTCAAGCAGCTTACATTAGCAATGCCCTTTCTCGCCAATTCAAATTAAACTGACTTTTGCAGCAATTTCATGCTAGCAATCCAAAGAATGAACCATAGCATTAATATGTTCAGCCTGCTTAACCAGCAGAAATAACATTATTGTAATTTCATGTTTTACACTTTGTTTTAAAGATACAGAAAACAGGAAAATGGAACCTGAACAAATCACAAATATTTGTTAGTGTCCTTAGGAAAGTGACTTTCACTCATTTTCTGTTCTTCTCTTAAAGACTTATTAGGATCGCAATCTTCGGAGAATCTCAATGGAAGTGAAATGAAATTTAAAGCAGGTACGCATTTAGTTTTAATGCATTCAAGACTACAGGGGCCATTCCAGGTTTATTCCCATCCAATCACACTGAGCTTTTGATCCATGACCAGCCACATCAATGCGATTTTCAACCTCAACCATCCATCTTCAGCTCACCTGCTGTCTGCCTTTCAGCCTGCTGATGGTTTCATCCGTTGTAGTTCTGTCCCAAAAAATACTGTGAAATCCAAAAAAAGCAGAAGCAATGACTGCAAAACCGGGCCATCGGGGGTGTTCACTTTCAAAAGCTCTTCAGGTGAGTGCTCTAGTCCAACAGCTTTAAAATGAATAATTATTTTCCACTTTAAAGGTCACCAACTTTAGCTTCCGTTAACATTTATATAACTCTTTATCCTGTCATTCACACTCTATAAAGTTTTAATAAAGTGACTCAACTTTCAGGGAATTTAGATTATTTCCTGGCCCTTAATGTCCAAGTGAGGTGAAAGCGACCCTGAGTCAGAGTTAACACTGGTAAGATTGAAACAGGTGGCTAATACATGGTTTTTCATACTGCTTTTTACTTTGCACTTAACACGTTCTATTATTTATGAGGAGAAATGCTAGTCTACATCATATATTTAGTTCCTTAAACATGATCATCCCTCCACATGGTTATTCAGCTATAGATCACATATGGCTGCGGCCGGAAGTTACTGAGAATTTTTTGTATTATTTATTAAATTTCGCATTATTGGTATTTTATTTTATTATTTTATGTCTACCCCTACCACAACCCTAAACCCAACCCTCAGAGTAATGTAATAACAGATCTGGATCTGAAGTCTTATCTATTAGTAAAGCTGATTAACCATATGGACTGATGATAACAGCCTTCTGAGCCTACTAGTAGACACAGAAGTCCCCTACTGGCCCATATCAATCAGCTGACAACCACTGACAATGCACATTCAATCGAGTGATAACATTCAAAGCGGGTGATTTGCCTCATAAGACTTAAGACTTTTTTTTTTTTTTTTTTCAAGTTTTACTTACTTTGGAGCTAATAATATGCCAAAACAATCTGAATTCGAATTATATTAATTTAAATAATTGACAATTGTAATTTAATAAATCAGAATTTTTATATCCTGTTAAAAATTGTTTTGAATTTGAGTTTCTTAATTTGAATTTCATAACTTGAATATTGAACATCTGAAATGTAAGACAACTGATTTTTTCAAGGCTGAATTTTTTCAACCTTGAAAAAATTCTGCTATAGGATAGAATAGGATACTCGGAAATTTGAGGCTACTTTAATAAATGTGTTTATAGCTTTCAACTTCAAGCCAGCGATCATGAAGCAACAATGTCCATGTATTTGTTCCCCCGCTATCATACATATGAGTTTAATTTTACATTAGGCTATATGTAGATTAAAAAACACCTATTTTTGCCAATTTCCAGACTACCCCCCACCCATTATACATCTTTAAAAAAATTCAGCCTTGAAAAAAATCAGTTGTCTTGCATTTTAGATGATTAATATTCAAGTCAAATTAAGAATTTCAAAATCAAAACAATTTTTAAAACCATATAAAAATTCAGATTTATTAAATTACAATTGTCAATAATTTAAATTAACACAATTCAAATTCAGATTGTTTTTTTGGGGGGCATATTATTAGCTCCATATTATGACTTATCCTTGTTTTATTTAACCACTTATGTTTTGCCGCTTATGCTTAGATGCATGTTTATTTTATCATTAAATGTGTTGAAACAAACAACCTTCATCGCAATGGTGAGAAGGCATTTAACCTTGTTACATATTTATTACACAAACTGCTACATTAAGTTATGTTTTATTTCTAAGGGCACGTATTTGTACTCAGGACAGCTATACAAAGTTGCTATTATTATTATTATTATTATTGTTATTATTATTATTGTTGTTATTATTATTATTATTATTATTATTACTATATCATTATTACTAGTAATGTTCTCCCCGTGTTCGTGTGGGTTTCCTCCGAGTGCTCCGGATATGATGAATAAGTTTGTGGTTCATTCGGCTGTGGCGACCCCTGATTAATAAAGGGACTAAGCCGAAAAGAAAATGAATGAATGTATTTCTAGTAATGATACAGTAGTAGTAGTACATTAATGTCTAGTTCAAAATCTGCACAGACTAATCCTCTCATGTCAAGCAAAAATATAATATATAATATTATTATTACACAATGTTACTTAGAGGTTCACGGTGATATCAGTGATGTAGGGATGACAGCTCTATTCATTGTTCATTTTCAAAGTTATTTGAAAAATTAAATAAAGCTATTAAAAAATATGTTTCTGCATTATATTTTTTCACTCTTGTAACACAAACTAACTTTAATAACTTGAATAATAATTGTACAATAATAACACTGCTACTTGCTATTGAAAATAAAGCGTAAATTAATGTGTAAATTGCAGACTCTTGGTTTAATATTTGAAGAGTCAAAGTCTGTGAGTCATTTTTTTTCAACACAAGTAACTTCTGCACCTCTTGTGACACGAACAAGCAACTTACAATCCCCAAGTTTCCAATACACTCCCATTGTGCACTCCACCCGGTACATCCACCTCAATTACATAGCAATACTTTAGCAGAAATAAGTATTTCAACCTTAACATTCACCTTTAACTCTCAGACAGACCCACTCAAAACTACTTCACTTCGTTTGCAGTCATGAACAGGAGAATATAGAAGCATGTGGCATGTGAGTACATCAGATCCTGAAGGCGTTCTGGCCTCTAGGTCACCAGCGCTGCCAGTGTGTGAATGCCACAATTAATCTTAGCCAGCCCATTTCAGACATGCTTTCAGACAGCAGATCCATTCATCAGTCACAAACAGTCCCAAAGCCTGTGATTATTCAGCACTGACACACCGCATTTTATCAAGGAAGAAGGAAAGGAACACAAAGCGATTTATCAACTGTTCCACATATGATCCCAATCCAGAAGAAGAGTGAGATTAGTCAACTGGTAATGGTTCTGCATCTTAAAGAACGATGGGCTGACCCCTAAAAGCAAGACAAAATCATTAATGGAATGATGATACAATCAAAAATCAAAAGTGTACTTACAGCAAAGATGCAACGTCTTACAGATGGCTATAAATGGAAAACAAAAGAGTGATTGAATTGAAAGAAGTTGTGTTTCAACTGATCATAAGAGGAAGTATTTTCTGGCATGATGTAAAGAAGATTGCGCCTCATCTGTCTTCCATATGCTGGCGAAGTTTGATGCCCCATCAATGAATGGACCCCGATTCATCCCCAAGACTCATTAGCTTGTGACAGACGCTATGGACCATTTACTAGATTTGAAAAGCATAAGAGTTTTATCCCGATTAATTTCCAGAGTCAACTTTCTGCTTTTGTTGCTTTGATTTGTTATACTTGACAGTGTTTGTACTCCAGGCAGTCAAAAAAATCTGTATTTTATATTCTATGAAATATATCAAATATGTCACTTATATTTTTTTAACTGAATTTAATATGTACAGGTACACACACAAATTATGCAAAATAGTGACTCTTTTTAACTGCATCTTCTAAATGAACTGGTCAAACCAGTTCACCAAATCGAACTGAATCGTATGAAAATGGTTCAACAAATTAAAAACCTTCTTTTTAACCCCCTCTGACTCAAAATAAACCAAGGCCTTGTTTACACTAATATGTTTTATAGTTTTAAAATGGCATTTTAGAATGAAAACAATTCACGTCCACACTGGCGTTTCACCTACCATTTCTAAAAAGATCTCAGTCCACACTATACCGTTGAAAATGTCACATGACCACACACACACACACACACACTGGAATGCGCTGCAGCGTATGCAGAGGTCTGAGCCCCAGGTAATCTGCAGGTGCCTTGAGCACACCTCCCCAGAATAGAGCAGCACACGTCGGACAGTTCATCAAGGATCTTCAGCTGAATTTCATCTCACTATAGTTGTTAAACATGATTTTTAATTAATCTTGTCTCTATCTAACGACTCTTTGGTCTTTTGATTTTTATTTCTTGTACTCAGATAACATGCTTTGGCTGAGCACAAAGATAAGTTAATATATTTATGTAACCACATACACTGATTTTGCATCTTCACTGATCGCTTGCCTTTTATTTCCTATATTGTATAAACTTATTGTTTTTTATACTTTTATAATGGCCATTATTTATTATTAAAACTGATATTCAGCAAAAGAGACAGTGTATGTTTCATATTTTTTGAAGAAAATGAAAGGAGGCAGTTATGGTTTAGGCTCTGTTTTGTTATAAATATGCATACAGTGAAGATGACGATCATATAAATATGCAGCTACACAATGCTTCAACATTTTTAGTGTCTGTTAAGTTGTTAATATCAAAATGAAAATAGGCAGTTCCTTATATCATGTTTTCATTTTATTGTTAAGAAAGTGAAACAACATAGCCAGGGTGATGTGAATGAGGATATAAAGTAAACTGTTCCCTTTGAAGTTTTATCCAACGTGTCCTCTGGAGTTTGTTTTCCATATCAAACTTGCCAAGTCTGAACTTAAGGAAAGGGTGCAAAACTGAACTCTGTGCACTTAATATTGAGAAAAAGCCCCAATCAGATATGTGAATGTCTGCAGCCATGCCTCCGTAGCAAAACTTATGCGGTTTAAAACTAAAATGTATTAGTGTAAACAGGGCCTAATTTCCCAAGTTATTCAGTTATTAGAACAGTACACAGAGATCAGATCTGAGAACTCATAATACTGCCCATGTGTGTTTCAGTAAAACATGACTGCCTGCTGTGACTGACACAGTACCGACTTGGACAACTTATTAAGCTGCAGCGCAGGTAAACCAATAGCTAAAATATTTATTAACCCTATTAATATAAATAAATAGTTTTGATTAGCTGAAATGCATTACTTTTTTTTTGAAGTAACATTTTGGGATGAATCCATATGGACAGATTTCCCACAGTTACCAGTTTGTCCAGTGGCTCGCCATGTATGTCAAAGAACTTGAGAAGCACAGAGAAGTTGACCACAACAATGAGGATCGAGTTCCACAAAGCAGGTAGGACAAAAACAATGACAGGGTGAGAATGGGGTAAAATCAGGTGAGGGTTTTTCTTTTTCTTGGTTGCTTTTTAAAACTGCCATTTGGTTTAAGGAAGTGGGCTGGGCAGGTCAGTCTGTGCTTTTGAAAACACTATTGATTTACACGAGAACAACAGGGGGAAAAAAAATGGCACTCATGAGAGAAATTTGAGATCTGAAAAAGTGTATACAGCGACCTTTGGTGGATTCATTCCTGGAACGTTGTTGGCGTTTCCAGAAATGTATATAGTGGTACGTTTTCAAAATGGTATAGGTTGGTCAAAACACAGCAAGAATAAATGCTTTGAAATGCAGCAAAAGCTAGCAAGACTCAATGGATGCATGTGTGAATGGAGTATTTATAGTGCTTGAAATCACCAATAATGTCCTATAGCTGTGTAATCAGAGGGTGAATTGAAACTGGTGTGTGTATGCAAGGCATGATGGAATTTGTAGTCCGAGAGGACAAAACAGTAAGTGCTGTCCAGGGACCAGCAAAGGCAACACTGCTGGCCATCACAACAATTATATTTATTAAAGATATATTAAAAAAAAAAAACAGTGATGATATGAAATGAGCACTGTATTAAAATATTCCATTCATCTTAACATATTTCTGAACATATCTGTGATTTTAAAACATGGAAATTACATTTTAATCACATTTTTAATTGTTTTAAATCTTTTGCAATATTTATTTTTGTATTAATATTATGGTTTTATCAAATTATTAAATCAAGTCTTGGCGAGCATAACCAAAAGCAATGTCAAAAATGATATAATCTAATGAACTGACATTGTAACATTTCATTGACTGTTTGGTTTCATTAACTCTGTTCAGTAAAAGAAATGCTGTTTTGAAAACATCTGTACAATTTACCTTTACAAACACAATTTCACATTGTGTTCATATCCATCTATGATATTTTTCACTTATATCAAACCTCACACAGCTCACACACAATGTCTCTGGGGCTCCTAGAGTTTACTTCTCTGTTAATAATTACTGGGGCTTTTCGAAAATCAGTTTGCATTAGCTATGAATCTTAATGAGTCCCTCAGGGTAAAAGCACTCGACACTTTTACAAAGATTTCCTTTTCTAATATATGGCTTGGCCTCTGATATTTTATAATCTCGAATATTACTTACAGAGCCACAGGGAGGTATTATTTCAATAGACAAAAACAAGTTCTGAACATTTTTTTACATGCGCTAAAAATGAAAGCGTTGCCCGTGTGCTTCTGCTCTATAAAGCAGAAGCCCATTTGTCAAAATCACATACTGATACGATGTGTGTAATTTCTCAGAGACAGTCACTGGAAATCTTACACTGTGTACAGTGAATCCATCTTGTGCGTTTTGTGACAGATTTTAAAGCGCATACATTTTTCATCAGCTCATAAGAAGGTAGATAGCGAAACCTGCCATCGAGCATCTTCTAAAGAAGAAAGGAGGGGAAAGATCTGGACTGTGAAGAAGGACTGAGGGAGAATATGAATTATTATGAATACATAATCTTGGGCCATAAAGGCGTGTAAATGATAAGCTAAGAGACTGTCCTGTGACTAGCGTTCAGCGTTCATACTCTTCAGGAATGTGAAAATCTGGTCTACTGTGCAACACACTAATGATTTCACAGTTAGAAAATCTGCATGGCCATTAAAAAAACCTGATATAAAAGCCACCCGCTTCCCAGTCTTAGTAATTTTTCATCTCATACAGTTGATTGGTGACAAAAATAAAGCAGGGTAACAACTCGCTGCATGATGGAGCCTATAGACTGAAGTTACATGCCTCTAATAATCAAGATAATGGGGTAAAAATCTGACTTTTTTTTAGGAATGCACTACATTTTCAGCTGCTAAAATGATAGATTGAAAGAGAAAAGGAGCTGAAAATATGACCTGAAAAAAGCTATGTTCAATTAAATTCAATTAATCTGTCCATAGCACTTTACAATGTAGATTGTGGCAAAGCAGCTTAACATATATGAATAAAAGAGAATAAAAAGCCATAACAATATTTTAGATTAAAGCATAATATTAATAATAATAATAATAATAATAATAATAATAATAATAATAATAATAATAATAATAATAATAATAATAATAATAATAATAATAATACATTTATTTTATTTTCAGCTTAGTCCCTTTATTTATCTGGGGTCGCCACAGCGGAATGAACCGCCAACTTATCCAGCATAGGTTTTACGCAGCAGATGCCCTTCCAGCTGCAACCCATCACTGGGAAACATCTATACACACTCATTCACACACATACACTATGGTCAATTTAGTTAATTCAATTCACCTCTACCACATGTTTTTTTTTTGGACTGTGTTGGAAACCAGAGCACCCAGAGGAAAGCTACGCCAAAGTATGCAATCTCCACACAGAAACGCCAACTGACCCAGCCGAGACTCAAACCAGCAACCTTCTTGCTTTGAGGTAATTGTGCTGCCCACTGCACCGTGTTGTCATAATAATAATAATAATAATAATAAATTAGATTGCGTCGAACTGCCCCAATGCAATATATGACATTATGTAGATTTGTTTGTGCTGTTTCTTACGTTAGGGCTACTGTCAAAACAATTTTGCGGTTAATAAAATGTGGTGGGATGGCATGGTGGATCAGTGGTAAGCACTACTGCCTCACAGCAAGAAGGTTGCTGGTTCGATTCCGGGCTGGACCAGTTGGCATTTTTGTGAGCAATTTGTATGTTCTTCCTGTGTTTGCATGGGTTCTTCCGGATGCTCCGGTTTCCCCACAATCCAAAGACATGCCGTACAAGTGAATTGAATTAACTAAATTGTTTGTAGTGTGTGTGTGTGTGTGTCCCAATACTGGCTTGTGGCTGGAAGGGCATCCACTGAAAAACATGTGTTGAATAAGTTAGTTGTTCATTCCGCTGTGGCGGCCCCTGATTAATAAAGGGACGAAGCCGAAAAGAAAATGAATGGACGAATGAGTTATAAAGTCTTACAAATTTATTTAATATTATTTAATAAAATAATAAATAATTTCAAAGCTTCGATTACTCCTCAAAACAGGTATTTGCACCATTATTAAATGCCTTAAGAATGCATGTCTTGAATGTTGTGGTTAAAATTGCTTTAGTTGTTGTTGGCAGAAGGAGCTCCCGCAGAGAACAGAGAGTGAGTGGTATAAGATAGAAGAGTTTTTTCAACATGTGTTTATTTGGAATGAAAGAGGAACAAATCATCCAAACGTAGTTTGCCAAACATGCTATTTTTCATTTGCTTTAGGAATTAAAGGATGACTTGGAACAAACAAGTGAGTCACGTAATACCGACAAGCTCTTAGTTCCCTCAGACAGTGTAGAAGGAGTGTTGTACTTGCATTTGAATGGTCAAAAACTGTTCTCAAAAAGTACATGTTTTGGACTGAATCACAAACACATTCAAAAAAGCTGTATTAAATATATAGTGATATAGTGCAGTGGTTGGTGGTTGAAGAACAATGCGTGGGGGGGGGGGGGGTCACTCTAATAAATTTTTTTTAAACTATTATAGTTAAAATATTTTATGCATAACCCATGGACAATAAAAATAGTTACATTAAAAATGCACATGCAAATAAAAAGCCATCAACCTTTCCATTTTTTTTTCCATTGTGGATTGTGACTCCTGGGGTGTTTACATTAGATTAATGACACAGTAATAGCATCAGTTGCAGCCGACTGATTTTAAGACACCAGCCTAAACTTTCAGACACCATTACAGCACTCACTCACATTAAAAATAAATACAGGCCACGACTGAACATGAAGAATCTCAGAGTGGCTATCTCCAAAATCAAACCAAGAATAGACTTCTGCTGTAAACATTGTATCCACTATTCTCAATGTATGAATGACAAAAAAAAAAAAATACATGGTTGTTAGACTGTTGTACTCTGTGTTGTCAATATGCCTGTGCTTATATAGGCTTATTGGTGTGTTTAAGCTTTTGCATGAGTCCAAAAGTCACTGGCATTGTTATTTTGAGGGCCATGGGGTAAACAGATGCGCTATGAATGAGTGCTATACAGTTCTGAAATCTTTCACCTTCATCATTTTATCATTTCTCGTCACTTATATTAAAACTAGTCTAATTTGCTGATTCTTTGGCCGATAACTAAATAAGCCTAAGTGGAATAAAATTATGTTTTGTTCAATATTTGTACCATACCTGCTTTTTACACAATATCTTTTTACATTTTTTATGAATTAGGCTAACTTTGATATCATGAATGTTAATTATTTTAATTGTAAGGAATGAATGTTATTGTGGCTGGAAAGGCATCTGCTGCTTAAAACACATGCTGGAACAGTTGGTGGTTCATTCTGTTGTGGTGACCCCTGATAAAAAAAGTGGAGAAAAAAAGAATAAGGAAAATTAATTAATGAATGAATGTAGATTACTGTAATCCATGTACTGTAAGACCAAAAAAAAATTTTAAACACCAGTAATATTGACTACTGCAGCATGTCTTCTACACACCAGACATCTCTTTCCAGGATACACTGCATGATTGACAAACCCAGTCAACCAGTGAACAGCATTTGCAATTCTAAGAGCAGCATATATAAGGAAGCTCGGCTTTCAGTCAAAAAGTTCTGCCACTCATCCCTCAGAGGAAATCACACATTTTGAATCATTAGCCGAGGTTCCTTTGGGCAACGGGCAAAACGTTCCTATCTCCTCACCCGGAGAAAATAAAAATCCCAGCACTTCCAAAAGATTAGATACTGATGCCTTCAGAACACAGCAACATCTTTTTAAAATTTATGGAGATGTAATACATCACAGAGCTAATGGAGAGGAAAACATGCAAAAACTAGATCAAAGGTGTCTCGTATGATTCAACCAGATTGCACAGGAAATGGACACACTCCAGCTCGCTCATATATGAACACACAGACATACACACACCTTCACTATAACCACCAAGCAGAAAATTCAGAGAGATATAGATGAAATGGTGTGATAAATGTAGTCGTCCTGCCTTTTTTTCCCCACACAAGTTCCTCCTGACTAAAATGTCAGCACCCAAGGATGTGGAAATTACTGACAGCCCATCCAGATATCTGGTGCAGATAAGCCACAAAAAGGGGGAGGGGGGGAGAATGTAAGTGTAAGACTGTCCCTCTAAGGAAACTTCAAAGCAAATCCTCATATTAAAAGGACTAAAATTAATGAAGGAATTTCATTTAAAAGAAGTAGCCAAATAATGGAGTTCACTTAAGCCTTAAATAACCTTTATAAAGATGAAGTGAGCCATTTTCTTATATTACAATATTCTATCCAAACTCTATGATGCAACTTTAATGCAATACTTATTAGCTAATCTATTTGACAGTGGACTACAATTTTGCTATTACAACAAAAAATTCAACAACAACAACAACAACAACAACAACAACAACACACTTTAACAAAGGTGAAATTATATATGTTAGAATTTACTACATGATAAAATTACTTAAAAAAACTATATTACTATTAAAGAAATAAATAAATCAGAAATGATTCATTTGGCACCAAACTGTAATACTTATATCAACACGATTAAACTGAAATGAAAAGAAAAAAATATTGTATATTAAAAATATAAAGGTTAAGTTAAGTTTCACAAACCAATTTTGAGAGGAGAATGTGATTGGAGAATAGTTGATCGTGGTTGGTCTCTCATCTAGAAATTGTTATCAGATTATTCCAAACTCATAATAAATAGCCCGTCTCGCCTTACTCCCTCATTTTCGTTTTTTGAAGAATCCCCCCATATCCTCCTTTACCAGGGGGAGCTCTCAAGAACTACCTGATCTCATACCCTCTTACATGCTCATTGACCAAACGGGAGCCTAGGGCTCAATTATCTCCGAGGTCAGGGTTCTCTCCCAGGATACCACACCAAACCTGCTACTGATATCAAGCAATATCTAAGTGTGAACTTTTGAAATATGTGAAAACAAAAATTGTAAACAGAAAAAATGACAAAAATTAAAACTCTATATAAATAATTTTATTAAGAATATTAAACCTTTTCATATAATACATCTAATATAAAGTATAAATGTAACAAATGACCACTAGAAAATATTAAACATTGACAATTTAATCAACATTGTGAATAATTAATTAATAAATTCAAAAGTCTAAATTAAACTTATTTCAATCTTACATTATTGTGTATCTTCAGAAGTCTTTACATATTCGACATATTTTTGAATGTTCATCAAACAATTATGTTCATATGTAATTATTTTTCATCTATTTACCCAAACTCTGACACTTCAAAACATTAATAAACAGACAGAAAGATCTCTCACATTTCATAAAAAAATATTGTATGCTTTGAGGAGAATCAAAATTCTTATGGGTTTGGAAAAACATGAATGTGACTAAATGAACAAATTTTCATTTTCAGGTGAACGAACACTGTTAGTGTTAGCAATTATACCCTTATGTGCATCTTTATCATTCCCAATA
Source organism: Danio aesculapii (assembly GCF_903798145.1). Classification (NCBI taxonomy): domain Eukaryota; kingdom Metazoa; phylum Chordata; class Actinopteri; order Cypriniformes; family Danionidae; genus Danio; species Danio aesculapii. The sequence goes on along the minus strand of NC_079455.1, from coordinate 29,821,191 downwards.
ATGCATAATAAAAATTATTGACTCCTCTATTTTTAAACCAGTAGTTTGAGTATGGGACAGCACTGTTTTTGTTTGTTTATTTGTTTGTTGTTTCAGCCAATGACAGATATACAAAGTGAACAAACTAAACCCTTTGTTTCATGATGCTGAAACAACAAACTTGAGATTTAATGTTCAAGGAAACTTCAAATGTTAACATCAAATTGTTCTGAGTGACAATAATTCTAAAAAAATAAAAACACAGGTATAATACAGTGTAATACTTTGATTAGGGGTAGACATGGGCTCCCAACACAATTTTGCATGCACTGTATATACTTAGAGAACAACTCCGAGACATAATGCAATAATTCTGTCAACCTTCCCTCTGTTGTCGGTAACCTTCTATTTTCTCCCAGGTGAAAGAGTTTGAGATCAACAAATTGTTTCTTCAAATGGGGTCACGAAGGTCCCCTGCTGGAAGTGTTATGGATGTGGTCAGACTTTCAGCAGGGTACACAAAGAAACTCTATTAGACTCTGGTGGTGGAATAATAGCGTTTGCTACTGGGGTCATTTTAACAGACTCAAGAAAGTCTAGAGTCTCCTAACACTCCATTACTACAGGAAAAAAACTTTGGGAGAAGAAAAAAGAGGAACACAGAGGAAGGAAACTGTGTTAACATTAAAGCAATTAGGTGTTAAATGGGTGATAGGTTCCTTTATTAGTCTGCTTTATTAGTTTTACAAGTTTAAAATGTTTTAAAAAACAGAGCATGTTAGGTGTAACCTTATATACTTTGTTAATTAATATTTAAAATGTAAAAATGTTATGGAATTTATTTAGAAAGATTTTCTATTTACTTTCAATATGTCTGATACCAGGTTTAATATATATTAGTTAAGAAAGTTATTGTTGTGCTCTGGCTCCTTTAAGGGAGGTGCACCGGAAAGCAGGAGGGGGAGAAAAAAAAAGGGAGTGGAGAAAAGTTCGGGAGACGAAATGCTGTTGTAATGCTGTTTGTGAATGTTATGTCGATGCTCCAGATTAAAGAAAAATAAACGAATTATCACCGTGGTAACCCGCGTTTATTTATGATACCCACGTTGGAGAGACTGGGGTGGAAACAGCCAGAAATAAGGTTTACATTAGTAATAAACACAATAAAATCATTGTGTAATTCTTAACCGCTATACCACGGCCATATGGTGTCATGAAAAGTAATAACTAGTATGTGTGTGTACCGCAAACAGCAATTGTGTGTGACTCATCATTTAAGAAAAGCTTGAATAAAATCCACCACAAATACATGAAATACATTTACTTGGTATTTTTGAACAATGAGCTGCATTTCAGCTGCATCCGAGTCTGTCTTTTTCACTGACTTCCATTTATCCAATGTAATGCAGGAAAAGCAGACACACACGTATAGGAACGATGGGCGGGGAGAAGCAGCTCATTTGCATTTAAAGCCACAGGCTACAAAAACAGCTGTGCTCAGACACTAAAATGGGCACAATCTAGAGAGACTAAATTATCTGATGCATACTTTGAGCTGAAACTTTACACTTTATCTTACATCTTGTAAAAAGGGTAAAATAGGTGCCCTTTAATTTTTTACATATACCTTAAATCATGTAAAACATTTATGCTACTAGTGAAAATGTGTTTCATAGTAATAATAACGCTGGAAGTGTTAGCTTAATTGTGCAAAATGATGCCCATTCCACAATGTGGAAGCAAGGATGAAAATATAGAATAATAAAAATGGAATTAGCTAAAAAGCAAACACAGAATGACACAGAAATTATAAGAAATAATTACACAGTTGTTTTTCTATGCTTTTGCTTTCACAAGAATAATTTGGATTTTGGATTTAAAAAAAAGCAAAACTCTTCAATAGGGTTGCCGAAACATAAAACCAATATAAATAAATATGCATAAAAAATTATTTTAAGTGTGCCAACATATATCACAATGTGCTCACGGCAACCGGAGTTCATTTCCTGGCTCAAGGTCCTTTGCCGATACTGGAACAAAAAAATGATCCAAATATTAGTAAATACTTGCACACTGAAGCCAATCGTTTTTTCCATGACAAGAACGAACTTTATCACAACTTCATAGATACTTAAATTTGATTAGTATTTTATTCTATGTTATATTGAAATTATAAGCCCAAGAACTAAACTAACACTGAAATAAAAACAAAAATAAATACATTATGCTAAAAAGAATGGGAAATGGGAGAACCACAAATAATTAAAAAAAGTACAATCCAAAACTATAAAAATGAAAATAAACGCCATGTTCAAATAAACAAATAATACAATACACATCAAATAAAACTGATCAACTAAGCTTATTTCTAGAATGCTTCCCTTTTTATTACTTAAAATTCCAATTAAAAAGTCATATTGGCTACTGTAATTAAAATACACATCACACCTTCATAAAATCCACAGATATTCCCAATAACATCACATGAGAATGCTTCACTTAAGCTGCTTGTCTCCCTTTGCTGATTCTACGCAAGTGGAAATTGGATCAGGTGTATAGACTGGATGTCTTTGCTCATTTCACAATCCTTCGGGCACAAACAAACACACACAAGTCCTATTTTGCTGGAAATGTTTTGAGCACTATATGCCCAGTTTATTTACTATATGCCTATTTGATTTGATGAAGAAGTTGGCCCGATCTACTGTGATCTTGATGTGGCAGATGTGTTTGTGAAGGCGTGCAGTCAAAGCACAAAACCGAGAGACAGAAAGGAAAGAGATAAAAGCAAGCAAGCGTTGTTGTCTCCTATCCTATGCACTTTAAGTCGTGCACACACAGACAAGAGATTCATCCTTTGTGACTCATCAGGACAGCATCGGATGTTTCTTCTCTCTGCTCGCTGTCACACACACAAAAGTTGCTTGCATTGCTTTTAAGTTTTTAAAACATGAGTCTGTTTGTTTGATAGTGCAGAAAGAAGTGTAAAAGCCTTTAGTTGACCTTAAACCCCTGATAATAGCATCTAAAGTCATTCTGAAAAGAGAGTAAAAGCTATGTTTGGCAGATTAGCATGGTCCAGTAAACCTTTGATCTGATAGCTATGTACTTTCAATCTTTTTCAGTATACTGTATGCTTGAATCTGGCCTATATTTTGTCACCTGCTACTGACCAGTGAAATAAGAAGATTTACCAGTCATAATTATGTTTTTTTTTTTTTAACTGCCATGTGTATAGTTTTATAAAACGTTAAAAAAAGAACATTTTGTGTAAATATTATAACGACATATTGCTGTTATTTCAAATAATAAAACACCACTTACAATATGATACTATTGATTTGTAAATGTAAAAGTAATACATACAAAGTGCTCAACATAAATGACTACACCCCATTTTGAAAATGAATGTTTTTATCTATTTCTCAGTGAATATATTTAATGTATTTTGGTGCATTTGAACAAAACGGATTTATTAAACAGATATATTTATTAAAATAATATATTAGTCACCAAACATATTTAAAAATACAAAGATAATACATTTAAATTCATGCAAAATATTAAGAAAATATTTTATTTAATTTTATTTAATTTATTTATTTGTTTCTTTTGCATTTTGCTCGTTAAAAAACGGAATATTTTTCCCTAACATATAAATTAGGGTTTACTAATCTTGGCAAAGGTTAAGTTATTTTGTTAGCTCCAGATTTGGTATCAGTACTGACTAATCAAATATAATCTAATAATTATAAAGATTCCTATAGACAATATTCATTTAAATGAGAGATTTGTGAGGGGTGTACTTATATGTTGAATAATATATATATATATATATATATATATATATATATATATATATATATATATATATATATATATATATATATATATATATATACAAAAGTCTTGTCGCCTAACCAAGTTCTAGGAGCAACAAATCGTCACTTTAGAATTAAAAGGTTCTATCTGACATTTTTGTCAAAATTGAGTTATTGACATATTCTTAATAGATGACAACGTATTTACATTATGGGATGTTTTTTATAAGTTGTTTATATTTTAAGACTTTTCATTTAAAAAAACAAATGTTACACACATACTGTTTGCTAAATGCACTGCAAAAACTTTGAAGCTCAATATCTCGAAATCATTCAGAACGCAGATAGAACCTTATAATTCCAAGCTGACAAAATAACTTGACTTAGTTGATTATTTGATATCAGAAAGCAAATGTCTCTAGATAACACTTATTTTACCAAAATAAAATAAGATCATGCCTTGATATTTTAATTTAATTAGGACAGTAAGGTCTGACTTTGCTAGGTCTCGAAATTCTTGTCACTTAACAGAATTGTATAGTATAATGTACAGTATAGAATATAGAGTCATGGTGCAGTGGAAAAATAACTAATATTGTGTATTTGTCATGTTCAAACAAGGAAGGTTAACTTTCAAGGGTTTCAAAACAATGCAGCTGATTCAGAAAAGTGAAGCAGGAGAGTGGTGTTGCTGAGAGGGAGCGATCTCATAAACCGTTCACAAGGTAAACATCAGAGGGTGAGTGATCTCACACACAGTTCATCAGGTAAACATCAGATCTTTAGTTAGTTACTTTAGTCACTTCGCTTATTCAGTTGTATTGACATCCATAGGCAAAGAGAGACATCTATGGGAGAAGACGAGAGGAAGAGGGAGAGGGAGAGATGAGGTGAACCATCCAACTTCGATTTCGGCTGAAGAGTGAGTGCAGAGAGTGAATATTTATGGTGTGCTGTAATTGCGGGTGCAGGTGCAAGGAATCAGTACTCACGTGATTGGGCACGGGTGTGGTGAGAGGTGGCTGGTGAGGGAGAACAGTGACTGGAACAGCAGGAGCGAGCCGAGGGTGTGACAGTATGACTCTCATGAGCTTGGGCAACTGCATCCATACATCTCTGCAATGACTTAAATAACTTAGTAAAGTCATCTGGAAAGACAAGGAAAGCGTACTTGCAGGACTCCCAGAGTTCAAGATTCATTAGATTCATCTTCAGTGCCTCCTCTTTCATCTTACCCCAGACACTCTCAATAATGTTCATGTCTGGTGTCTGGGCTGGCCAATCCTGGAGCACCTTCACCTTCTTTGCTTTCAGGAACTTTTTTGTGGAGGCTGAAGTATATGAGGAGCGCTATCCTACTGAAAAATTTGCCCTCTCCTGTAGTTTGTAATGTAATGGGCAGCACAAATATCTTGATACCTCAGGCTGTCAATCTTTGACTCCACTCTGCAGATCTCTCGCACGCCCCCAAAATCATAATTTTTCCTTCACCAAACATGACTGATTTCTGTGAGAATCTTGGGTTCATGTGGGTTCCAATAGGTTTTCTGCTGTATTTGTAATGATTGGGATGTGGATCAACAGATCATTCATCAGAAAAATCTACCTTCTGCCTCTTTTCCAAATGATCAACGAGAAGTCAAGTTATTATTTGTTGCTCTTTCAACTTGGATCAATGTCGAGACTTTTGTCAGCTAGTGTATATGAATATACTACATAAACTATAGTAGTAAGTTAATATTAAAACTTATTTTTGTCTTTATTGGATTTATTTTTCCTTGTTATCTGTCCTTCCTTTTTTTTGCACTTGAAAATTATTTGCATTATACAATTGCCCTGAATGTTTCAAATGTATTTCATTACAGCTTCATAAAAAACAACTAATCAGTACATGCCAGATCTTCTCATATTCATCATACATTCATTTTAATTTAGAAAATCATTATTTCAGACTTTTCAACAGATAAGCACAGCCCTACTTCAACATGTTGTTATATAACTCAAGCAACAATCACATTAATTTCTGATGAGAGATGAAGCGGAGGGATTTAAATTGGAATGAACCTTCATCTCAGCACATTCACATTTAAATGGTGTCAGACTTGTAACTGCCTCGACTCATTTTTGATTGATTGCATGATTAGATGGGAAAAGCACTATTGTCTTGTATCACAATCCCATTTAGAGTCTCTACTTCTGAAAGAACTAATATTTGGACATCAAAATCTGTGTTTTCAAACAGAGCCTAACAAGATGTACAACTTTTCAGACGCAAATCCAAAAGCAAAAATCACAGACTTTTACAGACGAGGCGATTAACTTTTAATAACCCCATCAATTTGAATGACACACTATAATCTAAAATAAGAGAGGAGACTGATGTTTCTTTTTATTTGTTGATGGGTTTTTTCTCAAGAAATATTTATACTGAGCTCAATACGATCAACGTCATTGGTCAAGGTTGCACATTCCACAAGCTAAGAATATTAAACGCAATCAAAATATTTGACATGTTAGGTAAAGACCAATGTACTGTCTTTGAAAACATTAACTTTAAGTCAACATCTTCAGATGTGTGCTGCATATGTTGGGAATAACTTCTGTCTAAACATTGATTTGAATTTATATATAAATCGAAAACGTGTTCGTTGGTGCACATGATGAGCAAAGTTGTTATTTCTGAAACAAGAAATAAAAACTAAAACTGGCAAAACCGTATTTGAGTCTTAATATAAAGCATATACAGCACATCTACAAAGTGTTTTGGGTTATATTGTGATATATAGTGACATATTTACATTTACATTTAGTCATTTAGCAGACGCTTTTATCCAAAGCGACTTACAAATGAGGACAAGGAAGCAATTTACACAACTATAAGAGCAGCAGTGAACAAGTGCTATAGACAAGTTTCAGGTGTGTAAAGTCTAAGAAGCAAAGCATTAGTAAAAAAATTTTTTTATTTATTTATTTATTTTTTTTTGAGAGAGAGAGAGAGAGAGAGAGAGAGAGAGAGAGAGAGAGAGAGAGAGAGAGAGAGAGAGAGAGAGAGAGAGAAAGAGGGCACAGTTAGTGGTATAGCCAGAGAGGCAGTTGCAGATTAGGAAGGAAAGTGGAGACTAAACAGTTGAGTTTTTAGTCGTTTCTTGAAGACAGCAAGTGACTCGGCTGTTCTGATGTAGTTAGGGAGTTCATTCCACCAACTGGGCAGATTGAATGTGAGAGTTCGGGAAAGTGATTTCTTTCCTCTTTGGGATGGAACAACGAGGCGACGTTCATTCACAGAACGCAAGTTTCTGGAGGGCACATATATCTGCAGAAGTGAGAGCAGATATGAAGGAGCCAAGCTAGAGGTCATTTTGTAAGCAAACATCAGAGCTTTGAATTTGATGCGGGCAGCAACTGGCAGCCAGTGCAAACGGGTGAGTAGCGGAGTGACATGTGCTCTTTTGGGTTCATCAAAGACCACTCGTGCTGCTGCGTTCTGAAGCAGCTGAAGAGGTTTGATAGAACTAGCTGGTAGCCCGGCTAGCAGAGAGTTGCAATAGTCCAGTTTGGAGAGGACAAGATACAGTTAATTCCCTCATAAAGCCATCAAGTGCAGAATCTTCCATTTTTTTTTGTTTAATTTTAATCTACTGTATTGTTAAACAATATACTTCAAATAACAAAGTTAAAGTATACTTCGTATCTGCTTTGTTTGTTGCATGGCTACTATGACTATAAGAAACACTTACAGTGTTGATTACAATTTTAGTTTAAAATTTAAAATAAATAAAATGTACAAATTACCATGTCAGCTTAAATACAAGATATGTATTGCATAATTAATTTTTACATTAACCCTTTAATTTCAAGTAATTATTTTTATGTTTTAGCTAAAGGTGCCATAGAAAGCAAATCTATAGACATTGCTGAAGAAGACATAAGTACATCAAAATGATATGCTGTGAACCTCAAACACATCCTTTTTTCCTCTTTCACTTGAATTCTTGGAGTAGCTCCTCAGTGGATTGCCCCTCAGCAGTGAGATTTGAACTGATCTGAACTGACCTTCAATAGTGACATTTATACTAAACTGAAATGAAGCAGTTTTAAGTTTTGAAACTAGAACTACACTAGCAATCTACATTACTGTCATACTTGCCTCATTCACTTGAAATGTTGCAGAACTTGAAACATTTTGGCTTTTTATTCTCTATTCTTCATCTACGTTATGCTGCTCTGACACAATCAACATTGTAAATAGTGCTATAGAAATAAAGAAAAATTGAAAATAATTTAAATGCCTTTAAATACTCTGCTATGCATTGTCCTGGCTGCATTTGATTGGCCACAACATTTTCTAGTCAATTACCACCAGGGGCAGACTGGCCATAAGGAGCACCAGGACATTTCCAGGTGTCCCGACAGTTAATCTGGCATGCCACAGTGAATCTGGCCTGCCCTTCCTTCTTCACTTACCGATCGCTTATGTGACCTGAGGTAAAATAACTTTCCACTGTGAAAATGCTGTCCCAGTCTGCCCCTGATTACAATTATTTTTTTGAAAGTCTATCCAAGCTTGTACTATACTTATTATGCATACAGGACTCTTATTTTGAAAACACAGAAGGCAGTTAGACTAAACAGAATCAGTTTTGTGAAGCAGGCAAAAACCAGTGTTCACAACTCCCAAAGGTCTGTTTAAATTTATCACTTGTTAATGTAATGTGTATATTGTGACATGTGCTGCATATGTTTGTAATGAGGCAACAAACATGTACAAACTGCATCAAAACAGAGCTCAATAATATCCAAGATTGTTCCAAATTGTGGTCAAAAATATTTTCATTCTAATTTTTGTTGTTATATATGAGCATATAAAACTATTTCTCGAGAATATTTGCCCTTACCTAAGCCACATACCTACAATGAGTACGTTTACTTGGACACCAATAATGTGATTTTAATACAATTAAGACATTACTTTGATTAAGAGTCTAAATAGAAACAGTGAATTTGGATTAATTTAATCCGATAAAAGTCATAATCGATCTAAACAGAAATAGAATTAAGACATGTGGAGTATGCTCATTTTAGGCACATCAATAATTGCAGTACAGATATTTAAACCCCTTAATCAAACTATTACCGTCGCGTAGGATTTGACGCATTTTGTGACAGGATAATCTACAGATGCACGGCTGTTTGACACTATTCTCTGCACCTACAAGGTCAGTGAAGGACCACAGACACCTGCATCACGAAATGGAGGGTTTTTTCCTATATGGCATGTGCTATCAAATTACATTAAAACAACACTCTTCCAGAAATTCATACTTGCATCCAATATCTCGTTTGTCACAGGGGGCATGAATGAAGTGTTCCCGAATAAGTGAAAGTGCCAAACTGCAGTTAAAGTTGACAAATTAAAAATGAAACACCTGAAATTACATGAAATTCCAGCGGAAATGTGGATAGCATGGTGACATTAATCAAATTATGTGCTTTAACATGTAAAACAGGATCATGAAAAGAACATTCAAAAAGCAACTCATGTAAACACCTTAATCAAATTATTGTCTTGTTCAGATTAAGACAAGTAATACGATTACTGATGTCCATGTAAATGTAGTCAGTGTTGATATCGGAAAGCAATCTCGAATCAATGAACTCTATGGCACCTTTTAGTTAACTAAAATAACCCTGTAAGATGAGCATTTTGTCTGATTCTAGTGCTAAAATTCTTCAAGGGTTCAATGTGAAAGGTAGGGGGTTGAAACTTATTTTCAATTCAGTGCATGTTAAGATCATCTTATTCAGACAGAACATTCTTAAATTATGGCCAAAAATATCTTGAAGGACTTTTTATTCAGAGAACTCCAAATGTGCACAAACCTCTACAGGTAGTTAGCTCAGTTTTTTCAAACACCTCTTCCTCATCCTTTTAATCCGACACCTTTCAGAGACATTGATATTTAGCCATTTAGACAGAAATTTGTGAAGCAAGGAATGAATGCTGTCTGGAATGTATAATAGTATAATTGCATAATGGCCTCTTGCCTATTTTTTAACTCAAGCCGGTATGAATTTTGCCTTTGGCATTGAATAACCTTGTTTATCTAAAAAATAAGCACATCCACCTTTATGTTTCACCTTGCACCCATACTCATTCACAGCTGCTTTTCCCCCCTTCCAAGTCACATCAGTCCACTGCATGCTAATTGAATTTCTGATTAAATCTTTAGATTTCATGACTCCTGACCCCCGAGCCGACAGGGAAAATCAGATGTGCACCGAGCATCCTAATGTGCAGGTTCTTCTCATTATTCTGTGCCAATATATGAAAGCGTTAAGCTGCATTCACCAGTGTTTCTCTTGTTCTCTAAAAAAAAAAAAAAACGCATGCTGCCATGAGCTGCCATTACAGTAATTACTGGCATACAGTACACTAGTACTATGATGCCATGCACTAAATCTGTGCTCAAACTGTGTGATGTGCCGCTTGTCATGCTGTGGAATGTACCTGTTTGCTCAAACAACTGGTATCAAGCTGGAGGAAATGGGAGCAATTGCATCTACATAGAAGAGTCAAGCTGTTGTTGCAATCTACTCCAGCTCTTTATACAAACACTGGGCATAAATCTATTGAGGCACAGTTCATCTAAAAATATAAATTTGTTCTATCCAACAGGAAATGCAGGGATAAGTGACCATCATGTCATTTACGTTTCAGTTATAATACTTATTTCGCACATTTTTCAGACTTTACCCATAAGCTTTGGAAAGAAAGGAACAGGGAGGGGAGAAAGAGGTAAAGTGAGGTAAGGTGAAATGAGGAGAGATGGGTAAGCAGATGCAGGGAGACAGATCCTATCTTATACAAGTGATGGCGTTAAACAGAATGCAGATTACTTACAGCTCAGGCTTTTATGCTTGTATTGTTACATCAGTGGTGGAACTCAAGACATTTCCTTTCACTCTCTGAAGGATAAAGTACAACTCTTGAGGAAAAACGACAAAAATCTGTTGCAAATACCTGGTTTCCTTTACAGTGTTTTCAACAAACATGGTAAAAAATGCTTCTCAGTGTATTCACAATGTATAAATGAGTATGCAAAAATGACATAATAATATAATATATAATATAATATAAGATTTCTTATTCTGAATTTCTCAACAGTGCCTGCAATGAAGGTATCTATGTGTATGTGTGTGTGTATATGTATAAGGTTTATGTGGTTTATGAGGACATAAATTTATAAAATGACATGGTTATGACCTAGATGTACTCTATTAAGCTGGTTTACGAGGATATGCCTCATTTCCTTGTAATTCAAATTGCTTAAAAAGTCATGCTTAACTATTTTTATTTTATTTTTTACATTAAAATGTTGCCACAGGTTTCTTATTTTATAGAATAAAGTATGAAGAGTCCCATATGAAGCCTATGGAGAGTCATCCTAAACCGTAAAAGTGTGTGTTTTGGGGAGGGATGGGTGAGAGAAGGTGTGTGTGTAACATTATTATTATAATAAATTACTAAGATTTATAAAGTACTACGATTCAGAAGATAAATGCAACACTCTCAAATGTTTTGGGTTAAAGCCAAACAAGCAGAGGAGATATGTCACAGTAGTGCAAGTGCAGACGTTACAAAAAAAAAAAAACATTTACTGGATCAATTAACGAAAAAATATAACAGAATATTTGAATATAAAACACTCGTTTGCATTCCTGAAGACATCTTAAATGAGAGCTTAAAATCTATTTACACTCACGTCATTCATTTATTACTGAAATGCCAAGATACTTTTATTCAAATCTGAGAGATATCCATCCACACAAATCTCTGATGTCATAGTGTGTGTGCGCGCATCACTTGTATGATATATATGAGGAACAGATTAAATGTAGGCTTTGGTTCACATATAAACAGTAATCAGGTAAAGTTTAAAGTATTCAAATGTGGACTCAGAGTCTCATGTTTGATGCGAGAGAAACAATCATGTTCATTCGATCAAATCGCTCCGATTTCATTCAGATTTAGAATATCTTTATTTGTGTTCAAAATGAAAGAATAAGGAATGAAAGCCTAACAGGTTTGGAACAAATTATAACCGGATGGATGGATGGATGGATGGATGGATGGATGGATGGATGGATGGATGGATGGATGGATGGATGGATGGATGGATGGATGGATGGATGGATGGATGGATGGATGGATGGATGGATGGATGGATGGATGGATGGATGGATGGATGGATGGACAGTCAGTCAGTCAATCAGTTATTTGGATGGATGGATGGATGAACAGTCAGTCAGTCAATCGGTTATTTGAATGGATGGATGGATAGACAGTCAGTCAATCAGTTATTTGGGTGGATGGATGGATGGATGGATGGATGGATGGACAGTCAGTCAGTCAGTCAATCGGTTATTTGGATGGATGGATGGATGGATGGATGGATGAACAGACAGTCAGTCAGTCAATCGGTTATTTAAATGCATGGATGAATGGATGGATGGATGGATAATATTAATATTCTAACAAATATATTGATAATATAAAAATAAACTGATACTGACATAATTTCCTACCTTGAGTTACACCAACGACATTTTATGATTTAGGCAAGGTGGAATATTACTTCTCAGGGTAACCACATTTGTACTTTATTGTCTTCTCAAGATGAAAATTTCCATCATATTAGGCATAATTACAAACATGAGGAAAGCATTAACGCACTGAGCTGGACTGAATCATCATGCAGCTCTGAGCTCTATAAACACAGGGATCCATCAAAAAGAATATGTAACAACTTCCAGGGTGCTCTGAAACATAGCCATCGGCAATTATAAACTTTGCAGTCTTTAAAGGCATAAGCGGTTTTCGAGGTTTTGCTAGTCCTGGTCTCTTGCTGCCTCCCTGTCTCTGTTACATCAGAATCTTGGAAATCTAGGAGTTAGGTTTACTCTTGTTTAGTCAAGGCTTGGTGATAAAACAAGTGTACGAGCACACTGGTAAACATCTTTACACTGTCCTTGAATAGTCTCTTTGGGTCATACAATAGTTGCACTTTCTGACTGCATCTTGAAGGTCATCTGATGATTTGGGGAAGTAAAGAGATAATATTCAATATATATTAGGGATGCCGCAATACTCAGTTTAATATTGAACCATTCAGTATGACCTGCATGGTTCAATATGCTTATGCATAGGTTTTACAGTTTTGATTTACATTAAATAAACTGCTTTAATTTTCTATTTCATTTGATTACCATCTGAACTGGCTCTATGCATGTTAGAATGCATGTCCATGCACTGAAACAAGGCTTCCCACGAGTAAATGTCCTATCAGTAAACACTAAATTAGGAGACGCTTTCATGTGAAAATGAAAGTGAATAAAAGTTACGAAGCGCAAATTAAGTCTTGCTTCTCAGCGGTAAGACTCGGTTATGACCAATACTAAGGCCAACCTATCTGACTTTATGAGCATTCAATCGTTGCCTTGGAATGCAAGCATTCGGGACATTGTGTCTGCAACTTTGTGCTGCGTCTTAAAGTAAAAACATCTTATTTCTGCTGTCTGTGTTATTAATATTAATCAAACAACAAAAGATAATGAAATCACTCTGCTCTTGATTGAATAGTTACATAGCTCAGTAATGATTAAACTTTATATAATGTACACAGTTAAGGAATATATATATATATATATATATATATATATATATATATATATATATATATATATATATATATATATATATATATATATATATATATATATAAATAAAATATGGATTTTTTTGTGAAAAGTCAGTATTGATGCACTACATATACAGTACAGATATACATATACATATTTCTCATTCAAACACACAGGAATTGTTCTTGCACAACAGAAAATACCTGCCTGGAAGAGATATATTTATATATGTGTATATTTAATCCTCACCTTGTTTTTTTAGACACCTAACAAGGTTCAAAATGCACAATAACTTAATATTGAAAATAATAAATGTCTGGAGATCATCCAACTGCAAGATTTATTTTTAAGCAATAAATCAAAGCAGCAACAACCAACACAGTCATTGCCTAAAAAGAATTCTGCTCAGCCTTATGCAAGCTCGAATAATTCTGTTACTAATAAAGATCTTGTAGATGAGGATCTTTAAGCACTGTTATTATACTATATATACAGAAAATTCATATCATACTCTTCACACAATTTCAATTTCAAGGATATAGTTTCACAATAGTAAAATTATATCACATGCTACCATACAGATAGCTTACAATATGATATATCTGCAGCTTTATACTGACATTGAGTATGGTTTACATGGACACTAATAGTCCGATTTTAATACGATTAAGACAACACTCTGATTAAGTGTCAAACATGAAAACAGCGATTTTTTTTTAATTAATTTAATCCGATTAAACAGAATCGAACTAAACAGAAGTGGAATTAAGACATGGAGTATGCAGATTTTAGTCACTTTATTGAAGTGCAGTACACGCATGTAAACATCTTATCATATTACCGTCGTGTAGGATCTTCGCCGCATTTTGCGACAGGATAGTCTATACACACACACACATGTTTGTTAGACACTATTCTCTGCACCTACTGAGTCAGTGAAGGACCATAGTGTGGTGGAAAAATTCAATTCAATTATTACTAAAACATTGATTTCTATAAAACTTTTCTTTCTTACTAGAAGCATCATTTATTAAGAAACATATGCCTTCCTAAAGATGATACAAAATCAAAATTTACAAGAAGGGTTATTTAGAAGGTGGTCATCTGCTTTTAACACAAGAACCACATGGGGTAGATTTTTCCCAGGGGTAAATTTCAAATGTACATTCCAGGTTTTTTAAAAAAAACTCCCAGTCCTTGACTTTTCCTAAAATTGTATGATTTACAATGCCCTAATGCAAAAAACGGTTTAGCTAAAACCAGATCAAAAAACGGTGCGTTTATACCTATAAGCGCCAAATTGCGTTTGAGCAATGTGTAGAACTAGGCAACTGTAAGTAGTCACACAACACACAATCATTTTTAGATGATATAGCCTAACCATGAATGTTCAAACCTTGGGATTAATTAATTAATTATTATTATTATTATTATTATTATTATTATTATTATTATTATTATTATTATTATTATTAATATGTATTTATGCAATTTTAATTTAATTGTTTTGCCATTTTTGTCATTTATTGGTCACTACTATGATAAACAATAATAAATCTGATCTACATTGTAACGGATAAAACCATTTTTTGATTACCTGAAGTTTCTTGGTGTTGTTCTCTTATTAAAATTATAAATGATAGAACTAAGCAAATTAATAATTAATTAGTTAAGCCTGTGCGCTTGAATTTGTTAAATCGCATCATTTATGTACTGTGGCAAATTATTATTGCTCGATGCCTATAGGCTATTGTAGTTATTTAAATAGCATAGTTATATTAAATTATTGATTCATGACATTAAACTATAATATTAGAACACCCAATATATATTTACTTTCTTTTAATTTTAGTTGTGAGTGCAGGCTTGTTTATCTTATACTGGACGTTTTGAAAACAAAAGAAGGGCAAAAAAAAGGATAAAAATATAGCTGATGACTGTAGATTTCATATTTTCATATATTTTGTGATGACAGTGGCATAATACAGTGAAATAAAATGCTCTTTAGCCATATTAAAACACTGTTCATTTGTGTGGGTAAAATTTACCCGCATGGCGGTTTTAGGTATAGAGCGACCCCTGGCGGTTCTAGTGTTAAACATATGCATTTAATAAATGTAAATCCTGGCTCTAAAATGTAATGTTCTCAAGAGAACTGGGTGTCAACTGTGGCGAAGTGGGCCTTGAAGCAGGGGAAAGAATATAAAACCTGCTATCTGGCTAGCCTGTGTGTCGCACTCTGCAGCAACCGGTGTTTCTGTATGACTGTCGAACCCATTCTTTGCAAAGAATAAAATCTTTTTCGAAATAAACCTTGTAAGACTTTGTCTCTTCATCAGTAAGAGTCTCTCTATTTGAAACTTCCACCACAATAGACACCTGCATCACGAAATGCAGAGGTTTATTTCCCTATATGGCGTGCGGTATCAAATTCCATTAAAACAACACTTTCAGTAGTTCATACTCGCATCAAGTATCTCGTTTGTCATGGGGTCATGCATGAAATGTTCCTGAATGAAAGTGAAAGTGCCAAACTGCAGTTAAAGTCGATAAATTAAAAATGAAAGACCCGAAATTACATGAACTGAAAATGTGGATATGCAATGACGTTAATTGACTTATGTAATAATAAAATGTAAAGAGAAAAAACAACTCGTAAACACCTTAATCATCTTATTGTCTTATTCAGATTAAGGCAAGCAATTCGATTAATGAGGTCCATGTAAACGAAGTCATGACTTTATATCTCACATTACTTTAACACATGAGAGGATTACCTCATAACTGACAACAGAATGATTTCTTACAATACATTAGCAACTTCAAACCTCAAAATTTCTAACCCATGATTGCGAGTGCACATTTTTGACAAACATGTGAAAAGCACACTTCCACACGATACAAATTGCGAATTCATCTCATGCTTTTTTTTAAACAACTATAAGAACATGAGGTGCAAATACACAGCTGAGATATTTCATCAAGCTGAACAAATTACAAACATATTTTTGATCTGTGAGTAATTACTCACAACCTGAGTGAACTAATAATCACATAATGATGATGAGGGTTTTTAGATGACTGTTATTAATATGCATACTCGACTATTTGGATTGATCATAATTGCTGCAATCAGGGCAAAGTGCAGTGGGATTTACAAATGGGAATACGGGCACACGTGCGCGCACACACACACACACACACACGCACACACACACACACACACACGATTGTCTCTATGGGAGTTTCTTTGGTTGATGTACAAACACTGGACCTGAAAGAAAGCACCTGCATGCTTCGAAGCCCTCTTTAGATCAATTCGTTTACCACCTCGTGTGACATTCAATCTGTGATGCTTGCTTTCTGTAATCATATTAGCCAGACACACGAGGGGTGCAGTCATGTTGTATTACACAAATGACTCATGAAGGGTTATGAATTTCACACTGACGTCTGATTAAGACTCATTTGCAACACGACCGCAGCGCCTTAATAACTGAACCTGGGGCAGAATTGCAGCGAGAGCAACGGTGACCTCCATTAATACAAATGGCAAATTAATTGGCATGTGCCAAGCATGAAACAAGAGGAACATTAAAACAATGATCTATCCATCATTAAACCATACACCAGCGGCGTCTCCGTTGTTGTGTTTTGTTACCCCAGCTGTATTTCCCTGAGCTACACTACTAAGAAAGATGATTCGGTGGCTCTAAAATTCAAACTCATAACTCATTCCAGTAACAGGGGTGTGCAGCAAACAGAGCTTTATTGTATGTGAATGAGCTCTAGACAGTGGGAAACACAAACACACACACACACACAACTTCATGCTGGTGTTAGTGGAAGGCCATAACTATTACAGGTAAACGCAGTGGATTTGGATTTATATCTCACAGCTACAGCTTTATCACGCAATATCATTTTATGTCCTACTATATGAATTTATGCCTCACAACAGCAACTGTATATCTCACCGTACAAATCTAACAATATCTCAAACCTTATCGCTGGTTTAACAGACAAGGCTTAAGGCTAGTCCTAGATTAAATGGCATGTTTGAGATGTCTTAACTGGAAATAACTGGTGACATTTAGTGTATGAGGTGTGGCATTTCTTAAATACATTTTACACTGTAAGAAATGCTGAGTTCCACACAATCGCTTTGTGTTGAGACAGCTTGAATTAAATAAATGTATTAGTTTTACAAATTTAAGTGGATTGAACATAAAACAAAAAGTGATTAGATTTGATTTTAGTGTCATTTATCAGTCTGTAATATGTTAAGTCATTTTGATGCATTTTATAAACTTTGATGAAGCCAAAGTCCTGCTTTATATAATCACAATATTTTCTAAACACATGACAGAGTTACCTTATAACTCACAACATCATTTGGTTTAAGTTTTGTTTGTAAATCCAGGTATGACTTTATGGATATGATTTTCATACATGTGTCTTCAATGACTTTGTATTTCACACCTGCGACTTCAAGTCTGATATAACCTCATATATCACAATAACACTTCATATCTCCCAATATGACCTTACACAGTATATCCCAAATAAAATTATACAACCAAATACATCATCTGACAAATACTTTATATCTGGCCATGTTTTACAATACCAACTTCATATCTGTCAATATGATCCAAATACCTCACAATCACAGGATATGTGACAACAGCAACATATTCATATCTGACCAATACGGCAGCTCTCATAATCTATTCCAGCTTCATATCTGACATAACATTTATATTACAAAATATGACCTTTACATTGCGTAATATCAAATGTTTCTCAAAAACATGCAAAACATGCAAAATAAACATTGATAGCACTCTCGAGATATGACCTTATATCCTAGCTCACAATTGGAGCTTTACAATAAATAACTTTATATCTCACAATGTTACTTTCCTTCATATAATTTGCAATATTGTATATTGGCAGGCTCTCTCTTGTTTGGTTGAAAGCCGAAAATAATGGCAAACTGGAGACGAAACATTGGGATTTTTGTAGACGAGAGCATCTGCCATTTCTTCAGTCTTAAATTCACAGAAAACACAGTTGGCAGGAAAAAAACAAAACACACGAGACACTCTTGTCTCAATTATTAAATGCTTTAAAATTCAGTGCACAATGATGAAGTGTCATTCTCTAAGGTATCGAAAAAAAGTAATTTTCTCTGTGGTTGGCTTGTCAATAGTGTGGTGTTGCAAAATTGCCATTATCATGACAGTCGATTGGTTTAAATTTCAGCTAATCAACTTGACTGCATCTATATGCCAAAATGCATTGAGTTGCAGACGTCTGATTGACTGATTGGATATTTGCATCAACAAGCCTTGCATTTAAGAGTTTTGTAACTTTCAGCACAATTAAGTGATCAAGTTGTCAATTTATCGTGACTTTAATCCTCCTGTGTGTTTCTGAATCAGACAGTTTAAGCATTTATTCCAATGTAAAGTCAGCTAGCGTACATCACTTTTGAAAGTTTTCCAGATGTTTGACGTTCAAACATACTCAAATATAAGCTGCCAAATAAAGTTATAGTGTTATCAAAAAAGAAACACTAAAGAAATCCCTGTAGTAAAAATATAAAATTAAAAATATATAAAATGAATTTAATTGAAAATAGAAGTTATTTACTATAATATTATTTATAATGCAAGAAGCTCCCATTGTGATAAACATAAAAAAATTTAGAATGCTATTCAAAGAGAAAGTACAATTAAAAATAAATTTACGATAAGATTACCCAAAAAAAAAAAAAAAAAACTTAAATTATTAAATATTTAATATTAAACATTAAGTTAAACAGGATTTAGAGTGTTATTTAAAGAAAATGTATGTCACGATCACCAGCGATCTATCGGATGCAGATCGCTGGAGAACTACACATCTGTCACTGAACTGTCACTGAACTGGACTACAAATACTATCATGCACCTCACACACACACCAGTTCCTGATTCTCCCTGATTACTCACATACAGCTGGAAGCTCATGATAGACTGATTACCAGGGTTAGATATGCATCACACATACATTTTGCTGAGTCTTGTTTGCTGTAACACTACTTAGTTTTTAAATGCTCTGTTCTTGTAACGTGTTTTGCTTTAACATTGGTCTGACATGAAAACTTGAATAAAAACTTCTGTCTTGTCATTAAAGTGTAATAATTCAACATTAAGACAACATACAGTTAACAACATACATTAGGTCATAATTTCAGAGTATTTGTAATAGTCAGTCTGTGCACATCCACGCTCCACTAGGTTACATGAGATGAGGTTGTTACATGAGGTTTTTTCTGACCCTTTCAGTCAAATGCAGATTTGCGAGGTCTCGAAATGCTTCTGAAATAACCAACGCTTTGAAATGCTTCAGTCACGTGACCTGGTGTTTTTAATCCTCTTAGTCACATGACCTGGGTGTTTCGGATCATGCTTCGTTGCAGTGTTTCGAAACACTTGCGCTTCGGGTTCTCAACACGGTGTCGAAACATCAGTTTCATGTAAGTCATCCCTAGTTTGTACCCGTTTGACCATTGCCTGCCTAACTACACATGTTAATAAACTGCACTTGGATCCTCAACCGTTGTCACCTGACTTACTGTTACAGTACAATTAAAGTAAAAATCCTAGTAATTTTTTTTAATTATGTAAAAAACGGATTGCATTTTATATTATTTAGATTTAGCATATTATTGGTGTAACGCGTTCCACAGTAATGCATTACTGTACTCTAATTACATTTTTGGGAACGCAGTGATGTAACGAATTACATTTTAAATTTGTGCAATGTGATTACAGTTACTAAAGTCAATGTAATTGCATTACGTACGTTGCAAAAAAACAAGAAAAAAATGTTTCTTTTAAATCACGTTTTCTGCTAAGTGTCAGTTAATAAGCATGGCATGGCTTGAGCACACATATTCGGAGCGCATATTGTATATTAATTTACTGAAAGAGCTGCAAATTATTTTGTACGCTTTAAAAGTAAAATTATTTATGTTTTAAAAGTAACTTGAAAGTAAAGAAATTAGTAATCTGATTACTTTTTACATGAAGTTATTAGTAATGTAATCAGATTATAATTTTCCAGTAGTAATTTGTAATTTATATACAACTTTAAAGTAACTTACCCAACACTGCCTACTGTTTTAAAATGTTATTAAAATCAGAAAGTCAGGATATATCTGTAGATTTAACAATGCATTTGTTTGTCCGATTTTTTTGATACTTAATTTGAATTTGTTTGCTTTTATTTAATAATAAAATGTGACTTTAATCCTCCTGTGTGTTTCTGAAACAGACAGTTTAAGCATTTATTCCTATGTAAAGTTAGCCTACATCACTTTTGAAACTTTTCCAAATGTATTAAGCTCAAACATGCCCACAGTAAATTGTATCAAACAGCTAAAAGCACCAGACACTCCAACAAGGCACATTAGACTCAGTTATTTCACGCCATCTTCAATTCTAAGAAAGTTGTGTCTAAAAACTGTGTGGCTCATTAGCAATAAGAGATTTGGGACGCACTTCAAAGTTCTAGATGCTTTATAAGATGGACTTAATGGCGTTCGCTCAGCCACGGCACTAATGAGAAAGTTACCCCATTTTTTGCAGAATTATCGTTTGAGATAATTAGTTTACGACATTCGGGGAACAACTGTAGCCTGAACCTCGATTACTACGTTTTATGAGGACTAATTGAGATAATAATCATATTAAAAGGATTCATCACACAAAAACTAATTTTCCCAAATGTAATTGCAAAACACTTCACATTCAGCTCGAGCAATTAAACGGGCCAAGCTTGCGGAATAAAGCACATATAACATCGTATGCTCGTAATAAAAGCCCTAAACTTAATTACACAACTTGATGATACAAAAGCAACCATATTCGAGTCATGGCTGAATGTCCCTTCCTTTCAGGCCTGATCAAGCTGACAGCCTTGTCGTGACAAAAGACGACCGCTTGCCTCTGTAAGTAAACACAAAGCTGTATCTTCTTTTCTGTCTGTTAAGAGACAAGACAGACACTCTGATTCAGAAATGTCCTGTGAACGTGCGTCTCTGTTTTGCAGCGAGCCAACACTGAGCTTTCATCCAAACTCCTCTGCAGTAACGCAGTGGCTGCATGAATTAAAGAGATGAAATGCTTGTATTCTGCACTGCATATCCAATGCCTATTGAAGCTTTTCTTGCAAACAAGCACAGTTGGACTCCTGACTGCATTGCCTGTGTGTGAAGGCATTTCTGTGAGCTGTGGAATAGGCTGCTTTGTGCTATTGTACATACCGTAGTAAGATTCTTCCCACTCCTGCTTATCCATTTTCTGGGTTTATCAGAATTGGCATGCTGATAAGGGCTTGCCGTATCACATTTGCAAGATGTAATGTATGTAAAATGTTGTATTATATGTGTTATCTGTTGTTTACGTATGTATGGTTTTCCTCCTAGTGTTTGTGTATATAGCAGAATAACAGTCTAAGGACTTGATAACAAACTTATTGATTGTATTGATTTTGTAGATTAGCATAAATTTATATGAATTTCCTAGAAACATAAATAAAACCATTCATTCATTTTCAGCTTTGTCCCTTTATTAATCTGGGGTCACCACAGTGAAATGAACTGTCAACTTGTCCAGCATATGTTTTACGTAGCGGATGCCCTTCTAGCTGCAACCCATCACTGGGAAACACCCATACACACTTATTCACACACATACACTACCGACATTTTAGCTTACCCAATTCACCTATAGCACATGTCTTTGGACTGTGGGGGAAACTGGAGCACCCGGAGGAAACCCACGCGAAAACGGGGAGAACATGCAAACCCCACACAGAAATGCCAACTGAACCAGCCGAAGCTCAAACCAGCGACCTTCTTGCTGTGAGGCAACAGCGCTACCCACAGAACCACCATGCTGCCAAATTAAACTATATTAATCTAATTTATTACATTTTATTTTATCATATTAATAGGATTTAGAATATCCTTAAAGGAATATTAAAATTTCAATTAAATGAGATGAAATTTTTTTTTATATAAGAAATAAAAAATATAATTAAATAAATAAATAAAATCAAAGCTTAAATTCTTCTAGAAAAAAGTTAGTGTCATTAAAAAAAAAAATTAAGATAATAACATTTAAGTTTAATAATTTAACATTTAAGAAAGTTCGATAATAATAATAATAATTATAATAATTATTATTATTATTTATTATTATTTTTTTTTAAATAAATCAAAAGCTTAAATTTCCCTAGAAAAATAAATAATTAAATAGGAGTTATAGTGTTATCAAATAAAGAAGCATTAAAAGAAATTCCCATAGTAAATTTTAAATATAAATAAATTTTAAAAATATTTAAATTTTAAATATAATATGATTTAGAATGTAATTTTAAAATAATGCACAATTAAGAATCTCCCATAGTGAAATATATAAATTTACAAAAAGTGATTTAGAATGCTATTCTAAATGAAGTAAAAATCCTAGTCAAATAAAAAAAATGTAATAAAAATTCATCTTATCTATATAAAATCTATTTTTTCTAGATGTAGCATATTATTTTTAAATTAATAAAATAAAAGTCACCCAATAAGAAATAATGAATTACTTAAATGTTTGTTTTAAAATGTTATTCAAAAATAAATGGAAGATAACAACACAATATGCTCAAAAATCAGGATACATCTGTGGAGCATGTCTTGATTTAACAATACATTTATTGTCATGGTTGTGCGCACTATGTGGTTGTCTGTGTTTTTGTTGCATGGTTATTTTTTGCTTGCCTCCACATGCATTTGTTGTTTATTCATGCTGCTATCTGTATCTTGTCTGTACCTTGTCATGAGTATCTGTGGCGTTGCTCTGAATTACCTGTCTCTGAGCTGTTCTACCTGGTCTCGGCTGCCTTCGGTACTTTATCAGCTCACCTTTTGGTGGACTTTTTCTTGCACCTATTCATCTACGACCTCTGGTCTTGCACTTGCACTTGGATCCGTCTTTGTTTGTTTTTGTTTATATTTAGCTTGACATTTATTTTCCCTGATTTTGAATCTTAGAAATATAAACAGGATGCAGAATGTCATTCAGAAGTATTACGACTAAAGATAAAATCCCCTAGTAAATAAATACAAATACTGTAATAAAATGTAATGAAAATATGATTTTTAATTTGATAAAAAAATAAATAAATGTCTCACTGTTTATTTTTGCCTCTCACCTCACTCAAAAAATTATATTTGCTGTTTGTTCAAACTATTTATTTAATGTGATCTGAAACACCACAATTCTCAGGGTTTTTTTGGGGTCAACTTAATTGTTTTACGTTCAATCCAATTACAATTTGTAAAAAACTAATAAGTTAGCTTAATTTCTTCATGTTGTTTCAACACAAAACGGTTGTGCAGAACCCAGCATTTCTTATGCTTGTTCTGCCACTCTGAAAATCATACAAAAATAATTACCATAAGAAAAAAAAAGGTTACCATAGGAAAATAAAACTAC
Source organism: Danio aesculapii (assembly GCF_903798145.1). Lineage (NCBI taxonomy): Eukaryota > Metazoa > Chordata > Actinopteri > Cypriniformes > Danionidae > Danio > Danio aesculapii. The sequence continues at coordinate 29,797,151 of NC_079455.1, read as the reverse complement.
TTGCAGGCCAAATCATGCTCCTCTTCAGTAGCTGAGATTTAGACAAACAACAACAATGCTTCTCCAGATAACAAAGACCTTCCAAAGTCTAATTCAATCGATAAGTCCAACAAGACACTTCTCTGTAACTCAATCTGAATAATATCCGGGTATGAACAATGTTTCAGTGGTGATCATCACTGCTGCTCTGAATGCATAAAGTTTCCCTCTGAAAAAATAAACTCAATGCGTATAGGCTCATTGCTCCAACCAGAAACATTCTTCTTCTCCTCTAGTCGAGCTCAGGCAGTAAAAAGCGTCTTGATGGATAGCTAACATTCCTTGCTAACAGACCCGGGGCTGTTTGGACACCATGGGGTTCCACTCAAATAACACCAGTGTGACATATACTCGGCCTGAAGCAATGAACATCAAACTGAAAATCTCCATTGCGTGATTCAGCCATAAGGTCTGGCACACAATCTGCAAAGCTGAAGCCCTACGGCTGCTCATTCAGTCTCACATCCAACATGATCTTACTATCCCTAATAAAAAAGTGCCTCTGTCCCCGGCTGACCTGCGTCAAAGAATTACAGAGATAGCAAAAGAAAATTATTTCAGATGTCGAAAGCTTTTGTTTGTACGGTTTGCTCTCTTCCTCCTATTTCCTTCCTTTATCTGTTATTTGGCCATTTTATAGGTGCTGTTTTATACTGCTGGATACTCAAGGAAACAATTGCTCGCTCCTAAAAAATGTCTTGGTCTTGTTAGCCGCCATATAATTTTGTAAGGTACTACGCAGAGCTGTGCTTTCGTAAAGATTATTTTAAACTTTCAAGCCATCACATCATTTTTTGGAGAAGTGTATGTCATTTTGTTCTTCAAAATTAAATTATACTATTTTTCATGTGAAAAGCACAACCCCTTCAACCGTTTCTGGAAGATAATTATTAAGATGATTATGTAGCAGCGAGCAAAACAAACTGCACTTAGAATGACATTTGCAACAACACAAACTTACATAAAAGTAAAACATAATGACAACCTTTTCTTTCAATCCTAAAGAAAGCAGAACACAGTTGACAAAGAAAAGCGAACATCAATTAAATAATAAAAAGGGAAACATACTATTAAGTGACAGAGTTCATTTCATCTTGTTTGCTTTAAAATTAGCCTTTAGACAGTCTTGCTGTGCCTGGTGTGAAAGTGGATATCAATAATTTATAAGTTGTCTAAAAGGAGAGCTTGGGGAAAGTGCCTTTTTGTGATATTTGATGGTGTAAATAATTCATAAAGTGTGAGGAAAGAGCGACAGGTTAAACAGAGATGTAATGTTGACAAGGCCGCAGGCTAAGTAGGCAACACTAAGAAACCCCAGAAGGGGACTGGATGAAATGCTGCCAGAGCATCAATATATACAGCATAATGGAACAAGAAATTCTGAACATTCAAGGACATAAGTATTGTCTTTATATGCATGAACATACTATGATTAGTAATATTTAATGTATAAATGATAAACGGAAACAAAGTGTTTTGGCAAAAAAAACTGATTAGAAAAAAAACTAGTGCAAAATTTTAAAGGTTATTAGAACATGCTGTGATCATATTAGGGAAGTTAATAATAATTTGTGGATAAACTTTTAAATTAATAAAATTTATCAAAGGTTGATTAAGAATAGATGAATCTCATTAACCATCCAGGGTTTTTGTGTTGCTCTAAACATTATTTGAAGACCGCTTTATCAAAGATTTAAAATTCTTCCAGCATGGGAGGAAAACTAAATATGAGAAGTTAAGATGCAAAATCCTCTATGTGCCGTCTGAAATTTCCATCAAAAATGAGCATTATTCTCAGCCTCCTTCATGTGGATTTATTTCACTTTGGAGAACATTAAAATTGTAAATTGCATGGCAAAGTAAATTCTTTGCCATAAGAGTAAAATTACTGAACCGACACACAGGAGCCTGATATAAACGTTAATTTTTAGAACAACATTTCAGACAACATTTAGAGGTTTTTGCATCTTTACTCTTCCAATCCAGGCTCATTGACATGTTCCTATATGCACATTTCTGGAGATTGCGAAATACTTACATTACGTTTTTTTTTGTGTGTATGCTTTTTCAGATTTAGAATTTTTCTAGCGAGTGCCATTCGCACCTGCTGTTCTTGCATAAATCCACCAGAGGCCGCTGTCGACTGACTAACTGACAGACTGACCAATGCCCCCACCAACTCCCTTCCCTTAACCAAACCAATAGTGTTTTCAAAAGCAATCCAGTTAAAAAAATAATAATAATAAAAAAAAACCCTAGCCTGACCTGTCATTGCGGTCAACTCCTCTCTGAGTCTCAAGTCCGCCATTGTATGTGGTGAGTTACTGGACTGATAACAGCGGAAAAGCAGCCCACACGGGAGTTAAGCGGTCAGCTGGTAAGCGAAAAGGAACAGAAGCTGTATCTGTATACTTTCATAAATAGAATACAAATATATATGGAAATGAATAAAATGGTAATCATCTGAAAATGAACATCTAAATATTTAGTTTCCATGTGTTAATATTTAACTAACACAAGGTGTGTAAAAACAGATAGTGTGCTAATAACTAAACTACTGTATATAAACTACTGTATATAAGCATCTAAATAGTTTACCTCTTCTTTATGATTTAATATTAATATTATGGTTCTTCTAAGTGTGCCAGTTTAGGTTCAGTTTAAAACACAATTCAGATTTTTTTATTATAATGTGTTAAAAAGTGTCATGTTGGGGCCGTGTCCACAGTTCGCTGATTTATGGGTGTGTTGCTTCACATGTAAATTAGTTTCGGCTTCCCGCCAAGGTAACAAGGGGGCGGGGCCATGAGCTCACCCGCTCTGCGTTTGCAACAGAGTCTGACAGGAGAACTGCGAGAAAGAGCTGGAGAGGTTCAGCATTCAGTCGTACATGTACGACTCTGACACAGACCAAGCAGAGAGTACAAAATCATTTGTGTCTTTGTACAGTTTTACAGCCAAGTATGTGCTAGTTTCAAGTGCCGAGCTTGTACACAGAAACTAATAACCACACACACTGAATTAACTTTGACTGAGGCACCGGATGCGCCGCTCGAAGCCACGACACGGCACACCAGACACTCTCTGTGGCGCGGCAGAAACATGACGTGTCCCGAATCGTCACGCCACGCATTTTTGAATTCTAAACATAGGTTTCTGCAGCAGTCTGCGGCGCCCAGCCGTCGACTTGTGTACCCTGATAGAAACCTATGTTTAGAATTCTAAAACGCATGCTAGTTAAGATCACAGGGAGCTTCTGGGATCGCGAGAAATGCAAACAGCTGAAGTATAAGGTAGACTCCATGAGAAGTACACATGTTTGCAAACTTACCTAAAGATACAACCAATAATTCCGATTAGAGTGATAATGTGGAGAATATTGCTCTTGTGTTGAGCCCAATGAGCCTTGCATCTAAAAATAGAGCTAGGGTGTTCCTTTAGTGATATCGCTTTGACTCACGCTGAAAATGGCGGACGTGAATCAACAAACTGAGGATATGATGACGCGCCTGTCAATCAATATTGGTGGGCAGGGGGACCGCTCTCCTACGTAAAGTTGCGGTCGGTTTGAAAACCGCTCCAATTGGTCCACCGTTTTTTATGTTGTTAAATTGAAAAAAAGCACTGGGTGTGCTTATATCACCCCAATATGACAGTCTATACACCATACATGCACATATGTCTGTCCAAACAGCTTGAAAAGTAGATTTTTTACCATAGGTGCCCTTTAACATCCACAATATCTTCTGCACATTTACCAAGAAAATGAAAAATGTATACATTTTTACTGCTCGTTTAAACTACTAATTTAAAATTTTATGAAATACTATGTTCTTAAATTTGCTTAACTTAATCGATTCGTGTTGGGAAAACACGAAGGAATTGTGTGAAATTGTGAATTGTGAGGATTTTTACAGGTTTACACTATATTGTTCTTCATGTTTTTTAATATATAATCTCTTTAACATTGAGTATAATATAGTATATTAGTATAGTTTTGTATATTATATACACAAGTATAATATTCTAAATACTATTTGAAATGGAGAGGTGATAAAATAAAATCGTTAAAATAAATTATTCTTTTTATTAATCTAACATGTATAAACGGATTTAACATTTGTAAAATTACAAATAAGGCACTTACATACAAAATATAGTAACATATTATAGGCCATTATAAATCGAATGCTCCTTGGCCTGAAAAGTTTGAAAATCTTAAGTTACAATGACACAGTACTAAAGTTGAGCAGCCAGAACCTGTTTTAGGCTTTGCCCTCACATCTCAGGAAAGGAAGAGCTGTTTTTATACCCTAGAGAACAAAAACGTGTCTTGTGTGATAAGCTTACAATCAGAAAGACTGAAGCAAACCGTATAATTTAGTTTATTTCACAGTGGATTGCAATTGAAGTTCAGTGTGCCCGCTCTGACATCACTGTCTTGTGCTTCTTTTGGGAAAGCTTTCACAGCTTGACCTCAAACGGCAGACATGATTAGTTTCTTTACAGTCTTACAAGCTAAATGAAAGTAGGTTTCTTGAAGTATTCAAATATAGGATTGTATTACTTTACATGTCAATAGATAAGGATGAATGCATTTTTTACGCTCTTAAACTTTCTTAAACTCATTTCTTTCATCTGTTGAATACAAAACAATTTTATTTAAAAAAAGATTAAAGATTCTGAAGATGGTTGGACAAAACTCCCATTGGAAGTTAACGAGCCCCTATTTTGCAAAATAAAAAAAGGTCATATTTTCCAACAACAGGCTGATATGCATGCAAGGTCAAAAACTCTTTCATCGTCTTATAATATGCATTTATTTTTACCTAATTATCCCAACGACTCCCATATGATTTGTTCAGCGATTCATTTGTTCCCAAACCCCTCCTTAGCGTGAAGATAACCTGCGCTGATTGGTCTGATGACCCAGTCTGTTGTGATTGGTCGACTGAGTTCAGCACAAGACACAGAAAAACACCCACCACGGCTATGAATTAGCACACATAGTATGTGAGAGCCCAATGCAAGAACGCAATAAAATTAAACACCCGTATATTACACTACTCCTAAACCTAACCCCAAATTGTCACGGATTGGTCAGGCTCTCACGATCCCCACTCACGAAGATCACCATCACCTGACTTCTAATGAGCACACAGCTGCATCACATTCACGAGCACCAGATAAAAGCACAGCACTCCAGTCGCTCATTGTCCGGGCTCGTCTCGACGAAAGCGGACAACTGAGCGACCACTCAGCGTAGTCATCCTCAGCTAAAACAAACGCTTTACTTACCTGTTCTCTTTGTATTCCCCCTAGTCTTCCTGGTCCACCCGAATCGTCCTGTCTTCCAGTCCTTCCAAGTCTGTGTCATCCTCTGTCAGCTGTATCTGGTGTGTGCTGTCCATCCTCGTGTATTCCTGTTACCCAGTCACGGAGGAAAAGACCCCAACATCATTCCTGATCCTCCTGGCTATCCTTCATGTGCTCCTTGTTGTCATTTAATAAACACCCTAACGTTTCCTTACCTCTGTCTCCTGTCCGCTTCATAACAGAAGTCCGGACCAATAACGACGACAACATGAGCACCCCCGATCACTTTCAAGAGCTGGTGGACCAGTTGAAGCGGATTCTACAGCCACCAGCTCCACTTTCCAACGCACCACCAGCACCGAGCACTTCCGCCTCCACAGTTTCTTCTTCGGCCCTTCCTTCCAGTCCCATGGCCCGACCAGCGCCCTACTCAGGCGGAGCGGGGGAGTGCAATGGTTTTCTGTTACAATGTTCCCTCATATTCGAAATGCAACCTTCTCTATATCCCACAGATAAGTCAAAGATCGCCTACATCGTATCACTACTCTCTGGGCCTGCACTTAAATGGGCTGAGACGATCTGGAACCAAGCCGGGCCGGTCATGAATTCCATCACTACCTTCACGGAGTATTTCAAAGAGGTGTTTGGACGTTCTGATGGGGAAGTAGCCGCTGGAGAGCAGCTGTATCATCTAAAGCAAGGTACTCTATCTACACAGGAATATGCTCTCCGGTTTCGCACTCTAGCAGCTGCAAGTGGATGGAATGAGAGATCGTTGTTGACCACGTACCGGCTCGGCTTGGAACCCACTCTCCGAATCCAGCTGGCCACATTAGATGATACTATGGGTCTGGAGAGATTCATCCAACATTCTCTCCGATGTTCCGATCGTCTCCGTTCCTATCAACAGGACACCATCACCCCCTCGTCTGCACTCCTCCAATCGCCTGAGTCAACAGCCTCTCCAGAACCAGAACCCATGATAATAGAGTCTGGAAGACTGACATCAGCGGAACGACAGAGGAGGCTGACCCGGGGTCTGTGTCTATACTGCGGTGTCAGTGGACACACCCGTATGGAGTGTCCCCTTCGTCCCATTCGGACTTCAGTGAGTGTATTCAGTACGAATATTGAACAATGTAAACCACTTACTACCACCGTACAAATAACTACTGCCTCTATTTCTCTCCTTGTCACAGCCCTCATCGACTCCGGGTCAGCAGGGAACTTCATCTCCCAATCCCTCTGTCGTCAACTCCACCTACGTACTGAGGCGTCCTCGCATATATACCAGATACAACCGATAACCCAGTGCACTCGATCTTCGACCCGTATCCATCGACAATGCGAAGACATCCTTCTTCAAGTGGGGTTGTTACATCAAGAGAGGATTCAATTTCTGGTTCTGGAGGGTGCAAATATGGACATCATTCTAGGGCGCCCGTGGCTGGTGAAGCACGATCCCATCATCTCTTGGGGCACAGGAGAGATAAAGAAATGGGGATCTGGATGTACACCTACCTGTTTTCCAAATCTCCCTCTTCAAGGTCGGAACCCCCATTTCTTTGTTTACAACATCGGTCGAGAGTCCTCCTGAGAAGCAGTCTATCCACATTCCTAAGGAGTACAGCTCCTTTCATGATGTCTTCTGCCCCAAGAGAGCTTCCCAGCTACCGCCGCATCGGCCATGGGACTGCGCGATCGACCTAGTTCCAGATGCCCAGTTGCCAAGAGGTAGGATCTACCCGCTCTCGCTTCCAGAGAATCAGGCAATGGAAGATTACATAAGGGAGGCTCTGAGTCAGGGGTACATACGTCACTCAAAATCACCAGCCGCCTCAAGCTTCTTCTTTGTGGCCAAGAAGGACGGAGGGCTGCGCCCATGCATCGACTACAGGGTCCTAAATAACGGTACAGTAAAATACCGATATCCCCTTCCTCTGGTACCAGCCGCTTTGGAACAGCTCCGAGAAGCTAAAGTCTTCACTAAATTGGACCTCCGCAGCGCGTATAATCTGATAAGAATACGTGAGGGGGACCAATGGAAGACAGCATTCGTGACCCCTACTGGCCACTATGAATATGAGGTCATGCCTTACGGTCTGGTCAACGCCCCCTCCGTATTCCAAAACTTCATTCATGAAGTCCTCCGGGAGTTTCTTCACCACTTTGTAATAGTGTACATAGATGACATCCTCATTTACTCCCGGAGTGAGGCCGAACATCGCCAACACGTTGCGGAGGTCCTACACACATTGAGAGAACATCACCTCTACCTCAAAGCGGAGAAAATGCTCATTCCACCAGAAGTCGATTCATTTCTTGGGATACATCATTGACCAAACCGGTATACGTATGGATGGGAAGAAAATTGAGGCTGTTCTATCCTGGTCAGAACCCACTTCCATTAAGGAGCTCCAGAGGTTTCTTGGGTTTGCTAACTTTTATAGACGGTTTATCAAGGACTACAGCAGGATTACATCACCTCTCACTAATCTCCTCAAGGGTAAACCCAAAGGACTGGAGTGGACCAAAGAAGCAGCCGCAACCTTCCGCCTTCTTAAGAAGGAGTTCACAAGGGCCCCACTCCTGACTCATCCTGACCCAAATCTTCCTTTCGTGGTGGAAGTGGACGCATCCACCACCGGCGTCGGGGCAGTATTATCCCAACATCATGATACACCGCCCCGACTGCATCCCTGTGCCTATTTCTCTCGGAAGTTGAGCCCGGCGGAGCAGAATTACAGCATAGGAGACAGGGAGCTTCTAGCAATCAAGCTAGCCTTGGAGGAGTGGCGTCACTGGTTGGAGGGAGCCAAACATCCGTTCCAGGTGATCACAGATCACAAAAACCTCCAATATATCAAAGAGGCCAAGAGACTATGTCCACGTCAAGCCAGATGGTCACTTTTCTTCTCACGTTTTGATTTCTCCATTTCCTATCGTCCAGGACCCAAGAATCTAAGAGCAGACGCTCTCTCTCGTTTACACGAGCATCACGATCATGAAGAACTCCCAACGAAGATTCTTCCCGAACACATCTCCATTTGTCCGATCACCTGGAACGCTCCTCCAGTCGTTGCCACTCCGGAAGCCCCTGCTCCGCCGGGATGCCCTCCTCATCGGCAGTTCATACCACCTGAACACCGGGTAGATCTGATCCACTCCTTACATACCTCGCTAGGCACTGGACATCCAGGGATCAACAATACTCTCTCGCTAGTATCCCAACGATTCTGGTGGCCAAACATGGCAAGGGATGTGAGGCAATATGTTCAGGGCTGTAAGGACTGTGCCCAATCCAAGAGCCCACGTCATCTACCCGCTGGAAAGCTCCATCCCTTGCCGATTCCGAACCGTCCCTGGTCACACCTAGGAGTGGACTTTATCACTGACCTCCCCTCGTCAGAAGGTAATACCTGTATTCTAGTCATCGTAGATAGATTCTCAAAGTTTGTCAAACTAATCCCTCTGAAAGGTCTTCCCACAGCCTTTGAAACAGCCGACAATATCTTTAATCAAGTCTTCAGGTCATTTGGTATTCCAGAAGATATTGTGTCGGACAGAGGTCCACAGTTCATCTCACGTCTATGGAAAGCCTTCTTCAAGCTCCTAGGTGTGGCCGTCAGCCTCTCTTCTGGATATCATCCCCAAACCAACGGGCAGACAGAGAGGAAGATTCAGGAGGTGGGACGGTTCCTGAGGACCTTCTGCAGTGGTCACCAGAGCTCCTGGAGCCAGTATTTGGGCTGGGCAGAATATGCCCAAAATTCACTGCGGCAACCCTCCACCGGACTCACGCCATTCCAGTGCGTCCTGGGCTTCCAACCACCGCTCTTTCCCTGGGATGGCGAACCATCTGATGTCCCCGCAGTGGATCACTGGTTCCGGGAGAGCGAGAGAGTCTGGGACGAGGCTCATCAACATCTGCAGAGGGCAGTCCGTCGAAGCAAGGTAACCGCCGATAGAAGAAGGTCTGAAGAACCCAGATACACACCCGGACAAAAGGTGTGGCTATCCACCCGGGACATACGCATGCGACTGCCCTCTCGCAAGTTAAGTCCCCGATTTGTTGGTCCCTTCACCATCGTGGAACAGGTTAACCCCGTCACCTACAAACTACAATTACCCTCTCACTACCGTATTCACCCTACATTCCACGTATCACTCCTGAAACCCTATCACGATCCTGTTCTTCCCTCCACAGAGCCTGACCACGAAGAGGAACCCCCTCCTCCACTGCTCCTAGAAGAAGGAGCCGTCTACGCAGTGAAGGAGATCTTGCGTTCCCGACGTCGTGGGGGCCAGTTGGAGTACCTGGTGGACTGGGAAGGGTACGGCCCCGAAGAAAGGACATGGGTTCCCAGAGCTGATATTCTCGATCCTAGTCTCATGGTGGAGTTTCATGAGAGCCACCCTGAGTTCCCAGCGCCTAGAGGCAGAGGGAGACCACCACGGCGTCGGAGGTGTCGGCCCTCAGGAGCGGGCCCTGGGGAGGGGGGTACTGTCACGGATTGGTCAGGCTCTCACGATCCCCACTCACGAAGATCACCATCACCTGACTTCTAATGAGCACACAGCTGCATCACATTCACGAGCACCAGATAAAAGCACAGCACTCCAGTCGCTCATTGTCCGGGCTCGTCTCGACGAAAGCGGACAACTGAGCGACCACTCAGCGTAGTCATCCTCAGCTAAAACAAACGCTTTACTTACCTGTTCTCTTTGTATTCCCCCTAGTCTTCCTGGTCCACCCGAATCGTCCTGTCTTCCAGTCCTTCCAAGTCTGTGTCATCCTCTGTCAGCTGTATCTGGTGTGTGCTGTCCATCCTCGTGTATTCCTGTTACCCAGTCACGGAGGAAAAGACCCCAACATCATTCCTGATCCTCCTGGCTATCCTTCATGTGCTCCTTGTTGTCATTTAATAAACACCCTAACGTTTCCTTACCTCTGTCTCCTGTCCGCTTCATAACACAAATAGTAACGACACACATTCAGTAATAATCCACACAGTGGCAAAAAGTTGAACTATTTTGAAAATTGACCACGTGTGAGGAACAGCTGATGGGGACCATAGCAAAAGGCAAACAGCATCAATGTCATATTAATGTAGACACGTTCAAGCAAAAGATCCAAACCCAACATGATTTATTTATTTGAGTCAGAGTCGACTATTTCGTTAAAGAATCAATAGTTTTTAACAAGGTGAAATTTCAGATTTAACCTTAGTTGGATGGTTTCATTCACTTAGTGCTGTGTTACACACTGCATGGAAGGTCATTTTTAAAAACCCAAAAAAGGGCTATTTATGGCTGTTTTTTCCCAACATTATTTAGTTTATCTTTATTTGTCGAGAAGAAACACAAACAGGTCTGGAACCAGTAGAGGATGAGTAAAGGATAGCAGAATATTCATTTATAGGAGAATTTTCCCTTTAATATTTAGAAAAATGTCTATGATAAAGGCAACTAATATCACACTGTAATGTGTATGAATGCTGTTGCTTAAAACAAAATGCTTTCCTTTTTTTTTTAGAATGAATTATATGTTTGTTTAAATATGTTAAAACAATCAGACAAAATAATTAAATGTAATTCAATTTTGCTTGACAATACCTTGACCATAGGCGACCTACATGGTCATCATACTATGAAAAAAAATAACATAAGCTCATTCTGAAAGCATAGCCCTATAAAAAAAGTTTCTGGTGATTGCAAATTATGTAACCAGAAGTAAGTATGGCTGCATTTCATCTTTAAAATGAATGCTACGGGGTGGTATGAGTTCCTTTTCGCGCTTACCAGCTGACGCCTTACCTCCATATGGACGGCTTTCCCGCTGTTACCAGTTTGTCCCGTTAGCTCACCATGTACGTGGGCAAATTTGAGATGCAGAGAGGATTTGATCATGACGACAGGGTTCGAGTCTGGTGAAGAATAGTTGCAGAAAGCAGGTAAGACAAAAACAGAATCCAAAAAATAAAATTAAAAAGTAAATAACAGGGTGAGAATGTGGTACAATCTGAAAACATAGCAAAAATCAGGCGAGGGCTTTTCTTTTTCTGGATTGCTTTTTTAAAACTGTCGGTTGGGTTTAGGGAAATGGGTGGATGGGTCAATCAATACAATTGGTTGGGTTTAGGGAAGGAGGAGGGTGGGTCAGTCAAGTCAGTTATTCAGTCAATATAACAGGCAGTCGACAGCGGCCTCTGGTGGTTTTATGCGATAATGGCAGGTGGGAATGGCACTCGCAAGAGAAATTTGAGATCTCAAAAAGCATACACAGCGGCGGATGGTGGATTGTGGATTCATGAAAACAAAAACTGTATATAGGAGGTACATTTTTAGAATGAGGCTGGGTTGACAAAAAAAAAAAAAACAACAACAACAACAACAGGTAAATTGCCCCACTGACAATATCAATAAGGGAGCAAAGTATGAGAGCCAGCTAGGTAGCAATCATTCTCAGGCAAATTATCAATAGAACAAGTCAATTTTCCTTTGTAAATTAGAAGAAAAAGTGGCAAAAAAATACACAACAGAATCCTGCATGATAATAAATATTTTATCTGTATGACCATAACATTTTCTCAGTTTACCAACCAATTGCCAGATTTAACAATTAATCTTACCTGGCCTTCTGAACTTCTCAAGCTGTGCTTATGAAATATTATTTGGATTCATCCTTTTCTAAATTGCCACATGGGATTTTCAGTTTAGATATAAACGACTAATTAAACAGAAAGACAAAATCACAACAACCAGTTAATTATTCTAATTGCATCACTGGGAAATGAGATGCTGCTCATTTGCACAGTTCCCGACCTCTCCTAATGTGAGCAGACAGGACTCTCCCTACTGAGTCAGCAGGGATTCCCACACAAAATCAGTTCATATTCAGCACACTATGGAGTATAATTACCACTCAGATAAATCCGATCCAACGTGTACAATTCTGAGG